>NC_056741.1:669272924-669572924 GCF_019279795.1 Protopterus annectens | reverse complement strand
TGCCACTAAAACTGCTCCCTCATATGTCTCTTCAATCGCATTTCCCAGGAATAATTTCTAAAAAAAAAAAAAGAAAAAAAAGAAGCACACATACAGACATATCAATCTAGAGTTTAGGCCAATCTATCAATTTAAAATGTGCACAGTAAAATATTTGATATGAATTGCATTCCGGCTACTCACATGATTATATTTGCATAGTTATTCTATTATAGTATAACCTGAACTATAGTATTTAATGCGAAGCTTTCCCTAACAATGTAACAGTTATTGGTTTCTTTTTAACAATGACCTGCCAAGTCTCTAAGCCTCTAATTTGACCCAGTATTTTCTGTTACCATTGCTTTATGTAGTTTGTATTAGTTGTATACTTGTAGCATATCTCTCATCCTCTCAGCAACAGACTCACTGAGAAAGCTTCTAACTCATTAAAAAAAGCAATACTTCTGATTTAGTAAGCTCACAAAATAAGACTACATGAATTAGCATTCTTTTTCTGAGAGAAAAGTATTTAATTGCAACAAATGTCATTATTTGATCATGAGACTCCAACACCTTTTTCAATCAGATTTATGGATTGTAGTATGTCAGAGCAAAAGTATAAGCCAACATGATGGACTCTTGTGGGCTACGCTAAGAGATCCAATAGCCCTACTCATCTGTTCTCCATTTCATCTACCCCAAATCACACAGACATGTACATGCTTCATGACACACATGTATTGAAACAGTACCAGCAGCTGTAGCAGTGATACAATACTCCAAACAGGCACTCAAACAATGTACTGACAAACACAGAGCAATGTATGTATCTTAATCATCAATTATGAAATTTCTAAAGACTACACTGAGCAAAGTTTTACTTTTAATCTCCCCATTTCACAATGCATAGCATTCACACCACACTGGCAAAGGCACACCTCCACAAATACACAGCCACCAACATCCACACAACATATCAGTCAACTTTGAAACTTTTTCTACTTCTGTGCAAAACACTGCTGTAATGGCTTTGGCAAATGAAAATGACTGATGGACGTCAGCTCAGGACTCCCATCCCTACCTAGTGGAGCCAGTCCACTGCACTTAACAAGTGTCCCCCTAGACAGGGCAGCAAACAGGTGTCAGTACAGATTTGCTCCATAGTTCTTTTACACCACACACACAAACACACACACACACACACACACACACACACACACACACACACACACACACACGCAAGCGCATGCCCCTCCCACAAAGACACACGCTCCCCATACACACATGCTTGCCCATTCTACATATAAAAGAGAACACTACACCACTTACTCTAAAGTGAAGGAATGAAACCTCATTTCTTCAGAAATTAAAACAATAAGTACATGCATGACTACAGAAAGCTTAATGTGTGAATGCAGTTGAATTATAATGAACATGACTGCTTCTGATAGAAAATGAGTGGCACTTTGAGAAATGTCAGTCATACCATCTGAAAGGGGATTGCAGACATCAGGACTCCCAAGTGTGCTTAGATTTTGAACAAAAGAAAATGGAAGAGGTTTGACAAAAAGTAATGGGCTGACAGTTATGCCATAACTAGCCATGACCCCTATAGGTGTCTTTGTTTTGCTTTCTAATGGCTAGTCATCCATTTTATTTTAAAGGAAATAAAAAAAGTATAATCACAGTGAGCCATGCAAAACTGACAAAACCTAATGTCATCAACTTTTGACATTCCAGAAGCATCCAAACACATTATCTACAAAAGCACTGCGTCTCTCTCCTTAGAAATGTGTAGAGATTTACTCAGGATATCATTCATCATCTCAACAGATATATCTATATAGACCATGGTATCTATAAAATTCACATGCACACATAAATGTCAATAGTTAAAGACTAATAGTAAAATACACATGAGTTTTGAATACATATACACACATTCATATGTGGTAATGGTTCTTTCAGCTGAATCACATTTCAATAAATCATTGTGGACTGAACAAAACTAACAATCTTATTTGACTGAAATCACATTTAAGTGAATCATGTTGGACTGAAAATGATAAGGCCTAGAGAGTGTCAGTGTTGTTTTGTTTTATGTTTGAATGGAAGCAGCGACTAACTTTTTTTTTTTCTCCACTGTTGTGTGACTACACAGTAAGTATATTTAAGAAAGGGAGTCTGTGGGGCAAATACCTCCCAAGTCATCACCTTCAGTCTTCTGACAAAAATCTGCTTGACATCTATAAGACTAACAAAAACTGCGTTCAAAGTCTGTATTCACACTGTGTAGCAAAAGTCTGGAATATGATCCCTGCACTAATCAGAGCAATACATGACATTCATTTACTTAAGCTGCATCTAAAAAATGCCTGTCTGACTCCCAGCTTTGCACTTGCTGCTCTCCTGTTTAAAATTTTAGCTCCTTCTCATCTAGTACCTATATACATCCTATCTCTCCTTTTCTTGGTTTCATTTTTCTTACTTGTAATTTTGCTTTTACTGATTATTGCTCCTGCCTCCCATATCTGCCCCAGTTATTACTTCTAACAAATACTTTTTCACACTCTTTCCTCTCTTCCCCTCCTCCTCTTAATCTACCATTTGAATTTTTCCACTCTGACATTTTTTTTATGAGTGAGTAATGAACTGTTCACTTATAATGTCAGCACTTTTAAATGCTACATGATATTGTATTTATCTTGTTTTAATGATCGTGTGTATTATTGTACATGTCATATGTGCATTAATATTTGCATTAATTTGTGTATTTACAGAATATTGTAATATGATATCAGTTTTTACCTATGTATATGTATTTTCTGTTCTTTTATTTGTGGAGCTTTTCTCACCGGGCCTTGGCTGAAAGTGAATAAAATTGCTCATACAAAGTTCACTACCTAAATCTCAAAGGCCTCTGAGACACAGAAATTACAATAATTATCTTCAGCAAACTCCTAAACACATTATTGGCACAGCACCCACCATGACACATTCTGCCACAACTCTCAGTGTCTTAATGTTATGCCCATAAGGCAGACAACCTCACAATCCAATATTCTGGCCATAGAAGACTTCATTGTGAGACATACTGATGTCCCAATCACCACTCAAGGAGAGGGTTCTGGTCAGTTACCAACCAGTTACCAACCAGGGCATTCAAGTCACTAAACCACAAGTACCAGTATGATTAAGTCATAGTCCATGTGGGCATAAATGACCTGAGATGTGCCTTCTTGAACTATATGAAGAGAGACTTGATGGAGCTCTCCAACTATTTGTCCCAGGCATGTTTGAGCCTAGCTGTCAGCAGCATTCTACCATCTCCAAGGCTGATGTCACAAAACAAAAAGAAGATATAGTCTTTCCACTTCATGCAAGCTCTCCTTACTCTGGAGAATATATATGACTGTGAAGTTACTTAGACATGGTTCAAAGCCACAGAGAACACACCAGCAGAGCAGGGCTATAATGTCTTTCACACCAGCTACTGCACAGAAAGGGACAAAGGTGGAGATGTCTCTATTGATATCACACTTTAAGGTGGTTCAAGAAATATGATGCAGTTGAGCTTCTCCACGTACAACTTGCCATAATCAAAACTGGAAAGTGCATGATCAGTAAATCCAATGTTTAATAAAACCAAGTTGCAGTTTTTCTAGGTCAAACAAATGTGCACTGGGCCAAAACAACTGTCCCTAGATCTCTCTCACTCTCTCTCTCTCTCTCTATATATATATATAGATATAGATATATATGCAAACATACACTTATTTGATTTTTATATATATACACACACACACACACACACACACACACACACACACACACACACACACACACACACACATATTTGTTGTGTAGGTTCATGTGGCAAATCTGGTAGATTTACAGATTTACACACACACACGTATATATGTATATATATATATATATATATATATATATATATATATATATATATATATATATATATATGTGTGTGTGTGTGTGTGTGTGTGTGTGTATAGATAAATACATATATATTACATAGTATGTATTTCTGTGCATGTATATCAGCTTCCCAAAAGTGCTGTTTACAGTTGTGAAAGTCATCTTTTTAAATGTTGATATATATATATATATATATATATATATATATATATATATATATATATATATATATGGTATGAGAGTTCTTGTTTTCCAATATCTTCAATTACACATTTATATCCATTCTGTGGTTTATCTGATCTGTCCCTCCTATGCTTATTTTCATTTACATTCTTTAATATCTGTGTGGTAACCCAATAAATGTGTTCCCCTTCCTTGCAAAACATTACAGTGGGTTGCAGACAATTCTCTTCATGTTTGTCTCTGTTGTGAACATACCATTTATTTTTGATTAGTTTTATTAATTTAAATGCATAAAGCATGGTATTTGATGTTTTCTGAGCTTTTGTGGCTTCATATTACTGTTGCCTTCCTCAGACAGTACATTACCTTTAGCCCGTTTCTATCAACATTTTATCTCAAGATTTTAACCCTTTCTTTTAATTTTCTTTTTCATTCTCTCATTCTCATTATATAGGCATGCCATTTACTTTGTCACTATATACAGTATATGCTCTGTTACCATTGATGTACATTAATATACATTATTGTCATCTTTCCATTTCTTTCTCTCTATTTTTTTTTCTTTGGCTTTCTTTGTCTTCCAACTCTATGTTCTTTCTATTGCGGCTTATCATTTGTGCATTTGTTTTTTTGGCACCTTTGACAAAGTAGGCGTACTTGAAATATTCTACTGACATCGTTTGACTGATTATTTTATCTGTGATTTTGAATCTTATTCTCTTAGCCACTTATCTTAGTTTCTTATTTTTCCTGTTTGCTGTTCTTCTTCCTGTTTTTGTAACCATTGAAACAAACTCATGGTTTATAAAAATACACATTTTTTGAGCATTTTTGGTTTAATTATCCCTTTTAACTAATGCAGTTGCTATTCTTGTCTGATATGTTATACTGCCATAAATGAGAGTTGTTGCAATGAATAAATTAGTCAGTTTCAATTTAGCGGGGAGACCAGATCTTTATTCACATAACAGAAAGATAAATCATTCTGGCATGTATTAGGGACGCCACACAAAAGAGAGCTAGGCTTTTATTTCTATACAAACACACAACAGGTGGCCAGGACAGTTTGTAAGTAGAAGTTTTGCATTTATTTTATGAACCACACTGTAACAAAAAGAAACACAAAAGTCTGAAATAACACTTCTTTTGAAAGCAATCCGTGAGTCTAGTAAATAATGCATGGGTGAAATTACATGAATTAATCAGAAGAGCTTCACTTCCTGACTCAACTATTAAGCCAATAAACAGCTCACCTTCATTTGCCAGTTATAAGGGTAGCACAATACAAGCTGAAGAAAAAGTATGTCCAAGTAATACTGGATCTTCCTATATAATGTAGCTGCATAAGAATGTCTATCCTTCAGATGCAAGATTTGGAAATCCCCAGTCACATGAGTAATGGATCTTTTCCCTTATTTCAAAGTAATCTTATGAATACTGACATAAATCATTCAAGAATGTTTACACCTTATGGTATGATTTAGTACACCATCAAAGAGGATATGCTTTACAAAGACAGATTTAGAACAACAGTTTGACGTGGAAGAATTATTGCAACAATTTTTGTCCATAACCCCTGTCAAAATGTGTTGCAGTATATCTTTCTGGTAGTTTTTGTAGTCTGCGCCTTCCTTGGACCTCAAATTATTCAAGGAGTTTTGATGTAATGTGCTGCCTTAATAATAAACTGTTGACAGGAAAATATGTTGAAGAGTACTTGAACAATTTTCAAATAGCTCTAGAAAGGGTAAAGCAGTTTTTGCTCCAGGCTTATAGAAATTAACAAGAGTTTCTCAAAATGACATTTCTTGTCAAGGGCATGTAATTGATAGAGGTAGGCTGTAACAATCATAAGACAAGGTGTAGGCTAGTTAAAGGTATCATGATCTTTGAGTTCGATGCAGCTGAGGTTGTATTTATTGATAATGAATTATCATCACAGGTTTTTCCTGAACCTGACTGCAGGTCTACAGTTGTAGAATGTATTGCTGCAGGATAGGTCTAAATAAGATTGGATGGAAAAATGCAAGCAAACTTTTCATCTGTAATGGAAATAATAACATTGAACAAGGTGCTATGAAACTTTGATCTTTCCTTGGCTATTTGATTGGCGTATGATGCTTCAAGTTATGGAATAGATGCCATTTTGTAAAACAGCTTTCCATATGATGCGAAGAAGCACATCTTATGTGCTTCAAGATAACTCATGATAGATGAATGTAATTTCACGAATATTTGCAGAGGAGCTTTTAATGTGGTTTGAGTTACAAAAAAAATGAATCGATATTTGTACAGAAAGAAATTTACTTTAGCTATGAATCACAAACCACTGTCATCCATCCACTTTCATTCGTTTTTAACCAAGCAGCACTGTGTTTTATTGGGATCACATCGTTTCAGTGCTGTACACTTTTTGTGAGAGCACATATTTATGGTAATGAATTAAAGATTATCAGACAGCACAGTAATGCTGGCAATCTACTACAGCTATTATGTATTAGGAAGGTTCAAGAGCCTAGCACTATATTGCCACTGTCTCAGTTCTATATGATGACAGTTGAGCAGTTGCTCACTAGTTGTCCCCAGTATTTCACATTGCCATAATGGTACAATTCAATTTATCTTGCATCTACAGGTGGGAATGATCAATTACTCCCCCTCATAGCAAAAAACTTTCGCTGTCCGGTTCGATTTTCAGCTAGAGCATCTTCTGCGCGGAGACATGCGTGAATGGGCGTACCTTCATTGAAGGTTGTGCGTCAGGCCTGGCAAGCCGGTATGTAAAAATCAACTGCCAATCATTAGCGGACCGGAGTTCCGCTGTGGCGACCCCTAACCAGGAAAAGCTGAAAGACACAAACATAGCAAAAAACTTTATTGCGTGGAACTAGGATGGTAATTACTCCTTTTGCACATGCCAGAGGGTTTGACACTATACATGAGTAACATTTAAGTCTTTGGCTGTATCTTTGTATAATATCATGAGGAATTGACAATCAAATTTTATATTTAGCAAAAAACTTTTATTGGATGGCAACATGGTCTAATTTAGCTAAATGTTTTATTGGTTTCCAAAATGGTTTAAAATGTACTGCTGTCACAAGTACTATTACACTCCTGATAACAACAATCTTTGCCAAGGCGATATAATTACATTGATTCTGCAAGGTCATTTATGTGGTCACAGTGCTTGATTGCTGTGGAAGTCCACTATAAAAGACTAGCTCTGGGATTTAATAAAATCTGTGTAGGCACCATGTAGAGCCTCCACAGAATGTATCCATGTACATGGCCAGGGTTCCCTCTCAGCAGTGTGCCATGTATATTAAAGATGGCATGCTGCCAAGGGAGAACATGGAAACAGGGATAATGAATCAGTGCAGGGAGATGTGTAGAGGCTACCCATGGTTGTGGATGCCTGGTCAATTGTAAAGTACAGGATGCGGCTCCCAGTAATGCACCCTACCACTGTTGAAATGCTGTGATTTATGTTAAATGTGTAATATGTAATTTTTCGTTTATTTTTTTTTTTATTTTATTTTTTTGCATGTTTGCACAGCATGGCGCAGAGTGCCATGGAGCTGAGCAGCTCTTATGCATACATATTTGAAACTTGCCAGACATCTAAAAATAGAAACCAGATGTAATTAATTATTTAATTATAAGAATATTTACATGTGTTTACGCATGTTTGCACAGCACGGCTCCATGCAACGCTAACAGGTAGCTCAGTAGTATATGTGAAGGTATATTACTTTTCATAATATCCAAGTAGCTGAATGGGTAGAGTTACAGCTTTATGTGCAGTAGGTCCTGGGTTCAAGTCCATAGCATGCAGAACATGTCTGTAAGTTAATGCACTATTTCTGTATAATTTAATAACATAATTGTGAATTATAGCTCTGCTGAGCTTAGCTCAACCATGCTAAGCACTGCATAAACATGATAACATCTGCCAATGTTTGTGTGGTGCTAAGCTTCGCTAAAACCACAGTTGTGCAAGTTTTCACTCTACTTAGCTGGTTTGTACAATGCTAAATGATGCTGTGCTTTTTTGAATGTTGTTCAATGATGTGTAAGGGTGGGAAAACCGCCTATATTAAGCACAACAGGTGGGAATTCTGCATCATTCCTTGGAGTCTCATCAGCTGTCAATATGGAAGGCTGTGCTGATGAAGATGCATGCTTTCAGGCTCAGAAGTGGGGTATTCAGGAGTCCTGGGTCATGATTGGGCTTCTAGTAAAAAAAAAACATGAACCCAAGCTGATGCGGAGTGGTGTCTGTGGCTTGGAGTGTAAGGCAGAGGCCTGGGACCAGTTGACCAGGGAGCTCATTAGTGTTACTGGTATCCCCCACACAGGTGAGCAGTGTTGTCACTGTGGTGATGACCTGAAAAGGAGAATGAGGGGGACCTTGGACACCTGGGTCCAAGAAGAAAGAGCTGGGAATGGCCCACAAGTATGTAAGTATGTTTTCCACTGTCTCTCCAAAATGCATGCTGAATGTCTACAAAACTGGTATGCATAATGGTGTGCTTCTCTCCCAACAACTGCAGCTGAACGGGCTTGCAATGTTGAGTCTCATGCCAATCTCCTGGCCAGGTTGCACCGTGAGTGTGGTGAGTACAGATGTATTATGCTAACTGTAGTGCAATAGGCAAGAAAGAGTAAAGCATTTACTGCAATAAACTATACATAAGAAAATCTGTAGTGCAATAAATGGGCATGTACAACTGTAGTGCAATAAAAGGGCAATTAGAGCTGTAGTGCAATAAATGAACAATAACAACGGAAGTGAAATAACAACAATACAAATAGCAAGTAAGCAAAATGGTGTACAGCAGGATTGTGTTGTCATAACTATTGTTGTAGAGCTGTATGCATTGATTCTGTATGGTAAGGTTGCTGCAGTCCAGTATAACACTGTAATAGCTGTAGAATGCAAATCTACCAGCCTGCAAACTGTATTGCTTAACTCATAGTACTGTCCAAGGCTGTTTCCAGGCCAGTATCAGTCACATAATGCTCTCTGTTCCTTAGACTGCAGGTAATAAAGGTATATGGATGAAGTAGCCCACTCCATGGGCAGATATCATGTGTGCACTTCACAGATATTTCAAACCAATAACAATAAAAAGTGTTCTACAGCATTCTTGATTCTAAAATAAAGCTGTTTTAATATATGCAATGTGGTTGCATTCCATGCATGTGTGTTCTACTGTCACTGCAGTCTATTATAACACTGTAATAGTACTAGAATTCCAGAAGAATGTCCTGTAATTTGTATTGCTTAACTCCTAGTATGGTTCCAGGTTATCTCCAGGTCAGTATCAGTCACCCAGTAGTCAACAGTGACTCAGTCTGTTAAATGCCTTGTACACAATGCATTTTGCCACGCACAGTCCTGGTATCAAATCCAGTGGTATGTAGAACTAAATTTTCAGTATCAGTCGTGTAATGCTCACATTTTCTCTCTCCCCAGGAACAAAAGGTATATGGGTGACGTTGCCCATATTATGAGCAGATAGTGTGGCTAGATTTCACAAAATGTTAAACTCAATACCAAGAATGTGCTCATAAGCATTGCTGATTCATAAATAAATCTGTCTACTTCTAGTATGGCTGTATTTCTTGCATGGCTGTACTAAGTTGCTGCAGTCAATTATTACATTAGTTGCAGATGTCCCCTGCAGTCACAGCTATTGGGTTCTATTCCCATGCCTACCAACTAAGGCATGACATCTGTCTAGTTTATGTATTGCACATGTGCATGCCTCTCAAGTGTCACAATTTATCGTACTGTAATTACTATTGCATAATCCATCTGTCACAGGATTACCACAGAAATGATTTTGCCTGGAATGCAAAGTATTACCAAATCTGCCTATAGAACACCTTGGTAGTTATATAAGTCCACATCATGTGCAAGTGTTCTGTGTAGTTGTGTACCTGCATTTGTTATTGCTTGGCCCATATTGTCCCATGCAAACAGCTTAAGTGGTATGTACGTACTACATCAGTTATAGGAGACTTGTAGTCACTGTACAAAAAAATGACAATGTACACCTGTAGAGTAAATATTAGCACTGTTGTCAGGGATATAGTCTGCAATGTCAGTAATGGACAGTTTTTCTCTCTCTCCACCCCTTATCTTCATTTATTTATTATTGTTATTTATTATTATGCATTAACGTACTTTGTTACAATAACTATATTTTGGGAAATGTGGTTTATTATCATTATATCTTATTATGGTTTCATATTAACATATCTTGTTAAATTAACCATTTTGTTGTCCTTATGCTTTAACTGTTACTGGCATGCTGTTAACATACTGACATACTTTCATGTTGTGCTACACATAATATACATTGCTATGTAACTGGGTTAATTATAATGATGTGTGTGAAGATAGGTGGAGGCTGCCAGCCTACCCAGATAGAATTTTGTAGATAATTCTGTCATTTGTAAATATTAATGTAAGCCACACGCTTGTTCTCTTTACTAAATGTTGAACTTCAATAATGTAACCACATTCACTCTTCTGGAGGAAAGCTGATAAGTCAAGCATGGTATAATTCTTTGATCTAAAACCCAAAGTTCAGATGTCTGGATGAAGGAATTCTGGCTATTGTTTTGAGACCAGAATTAATTGCTAGAATTTGCATGTATAATTTCTTTTATTGCTCTGGCTTTATGACCAGCTGCAAGATCAAAAGGGCTATTAAACTGAATTTCTGTTAGCCTGGGATTCAGAAAGAGATTATGCAATCTGAATGGAATCAGTGGTACTGTGTTATCAATTTAAGGACAGAGTGACTCAGAGCATTGGGCATTTGTCTTGAGAACATCCAAAATCACTAGCACTGGCTGTGTTCTATATGTAAGTTTATTTTAGAACTATGTTTTCTCTTAGATATAGCTAGAAACTAAGATGATTAGATTAGTTTTTCTGTATTGATGTCAGAACTTTTCTACTGTATTATTTTAAGTATTTCTCTGTGATCTCTGAACTTTTGACTAGCACTGTGTAGTAAGAAGTATTGTCTTATGTTTTTATTATTTATCATTGTGTCTTTCGGCTTTTCCCAGTTAGGGGTCGCCACAGTGGAACTCTGGTCAGCTAATGATTGGCAGTAGATTTTTATGTACTGGCTTGCCGGGCCTAACGCTCTAACTGAGAATCGAATGGGCAACGTCTAACTGTGAGGCGACAACGCTACCACAGCACCACCTCCGCAGTTTTTTTTTTTATTATTTATCATTAAATATTTTAAACCTTTCATTTGTGGCTGTTTTGATAGAGATAAGTTAAGCTCTAGAGTACATTGCATATATATATATATATATATATATATATATATATATATATATATATATATATATATATATATATATATATATATATAGTGATACTGGCCATGCTACTCCAAATAAACCTTGACTGTTTAGTTTCACTTACCACTTGGATAATAATATTGCACAATATAATTGGACACAATTTCATAAGGGCCTTTGAGTAGCTGATAAATATTAGTGGGTGGTGGCAAGTGGTACTACTGTATAGTCTGGGTAAAAGGGGCACAGCTGGAGAACCTGT
Source organism: Protopterus annectens (assembly GCF_019279795.1). Lineage (NCBI taxonomy): Eukaryota > Metazoa > Chordata > Ceratodontiformes > Protopteridae > Protopterus > Protopterus annectens. The sequence goes on along the minus strand of NC_056741.1, from coordinate 669,561,223 downwards.
GCCAGCCTTCCCCAGGAGTGTTTGTGTGGTTGTATATAACTCTTATCTCAAAGTGTGTGTGTGTGTGTGTGTGTGTGTGTGTGTGTGTGTGTGTGTGTGTGTGTGTGTGTGTGTGTGTGTGTGTGTTAGCTACTTGGGCAGGGACATGAAACACTGGTTGGACAGAGAGGGTCCTGGAAGTTTTAGCTTGCGCACTAGGCTGAGATCTGGACCCTATAGCTGTGCCAGTGGGGAGTCTTATTGGGGACCTGGAGAGAAAGGGAGAAACCAGTCCCAGACTGACTGTGATCTCTGTGTGCTCTTAAGGGAAATTGAACTTTACTGTGTGTGTGTATTTATTATCCTTTCCCTATATGGATGCCCCTCACTGGTGTTAGTGGTGAGGATTGAGGCTCCTTGATTGCTGGGCCAGTGCACGGGTATCACATATTAATTGTTTGGCAGTGGTGGGATATCCACTCCACATATTAATTGGTTGGCAAATACTAATTGGCTTGTAGTGGTGTGGGTAGCGTGAATTCCTGTACTCTAAATCAGCCACACAGTGAATACTCATAGAGTTCAGATCACATTTATTTTATTTATTTTGTTAGCTTAGTTAGTCAGGGAGAGCAGGCAGCATGTCAGCAGAGGAGTACGGAAAGCTGACAAGGAGCCAGCTGGCTGAGATGTGCCAGGCTAGGGGACTGGTGCATGGAAACTTGACTAAGGCAGACATGATTGCAGCTTTGGTCACAGCTGCATTAAGAAACAGCAACCAGGAGGATGATCAGACTGGCAGTGGAGATGTACCACACTCAGAGAATGGACAGCTCAACCTTTCTGCAGAGTACTTAAAAATCCATCTGGAGCTAAAGAGACTTGAGTTGGAGGCCAGGTGTTTGGAAATAGAAGCAGCTGACAGACTGAGGCATCTAGAGAGTGAGGACAATGGGAAACTGCAAAGTGTGCAAGCTGGGGAGAATGAGAAACTGCTATGCCTGTAAGCTGAGGAAAAAAAAAGGCAGAGGCAGCATGAAAAGGAGATGCTGACTCTTTGGCAAAGTCATGGAGGTAATGGCGAAGGGAGTAACTGGACCCCAGAAGCACAAAAGGTCAGTAAATTTCTTCCGCAGTTTACAGAGAGGGATAATTTTGATAGTTTCATTCATATGTTTGAGAGAGCATGTAAACGGTATGATGTTGACCAAAGGCTCTGGGTATGGTTCCTGACTCCCTTACTCCATGGGAAAGCTGTAACTGTATTGTCTAAAATTTCTGATCAGGAATGTTTGATTATACCACTGTTAAGAACTGCTTGTTGGAATTTTTTAAGCTAACGCCTGAAACGTATAGGAAAAAGTTTCGTGAGCATAGACACAAGGCAGATGAAAGTGTGTGTAAATATGTTGCTGAACTGAGCACTTATTTTCAAAGGTGTGTGAGTGGATGTCAGGTCACCACTTTTGAAGGGCTGGCAGACCTTTTGGTGAGGGGAGCAAGCCCTTAGCACTTTGCCTGAGGACATGAGGATCTGGTTAGCTGATAGACAATGTGCTACTTCAGATGAGTTGGGGAAGAAGGGAGACCTATACCTAGCAAGCAGGGCATCCCTGCACAGGAAAGGGACCCCTAGTACTGCTCATAAGTCTAAAGGAACCCATGGTGGGCAGCACAGACTGCCCCAACAGAAGCTGCCACTAGCAGGGCAAGCCACTAGTCCAGGTATATGTCCAGGACCTAACTTTAAATGTTTTGAATGCAACCAGTGGGGCCATGTGGCATACAGATGTCCATGGAGGCAAGGTGGGGAACAAAAGATGAGAGAACCAGTAAGTGGGAAAGACAAAATGCCAGTAGTAGGTTGTCTTGAGACAACAGGGGTACTGAAATACCATCCTGCAGATGTTCTGATAGGGAATGATTTTGATGAGGCAGTACTATGTGTTAATGCAGTTACACGCAGGCAAGTTTCAAGACAAGCATGTGAGTCTGGTAGCCTGGGGAAGACCCAGACAGACTGCTTACTTGCAGCCAGGACTGGTGAGGTGGTTATTTCAAGGAGGGAGCTACTCTGTAGCAGTGAGACTGAAGGTGAGCCACAGCTGCTTGTGAATACTGATGTTCCTTTGGACAGAGTGACTGCATAGGTAGAGGTAAGTAGTAGTACCCAGGCAGACAGTGAGGCACCACTGTCAGAAGATGCCAGACTTCCTGTGAAAGGGGAGCTGGCAAGGGTTACAAAGAGAGAGTTGAGACAGGCTCAGCTCTCAGACCCTACATTGCAAGGCCTGAGGCAGGTAGCTAGTGAGGCACCTGATTCTCAATTCTGTATACTGGGACAAAGGGTTTCTGTATTGAGAGTAGACCTCTGAGGGAGGGCTAGTAGGTGAGACAGTACAGCAGTTGGTAGTGCCTAGAGCCTGCCATCTGGCACTTCTAGCCATAGCTCATGATATTTCCTTTGCAGGTCATATGGGTCTAAAACGTACAAAGAGACATATTATACAGAACTTATATTGGACTGTAATTTCCAGAGATGTAACAGGGTACTGCAGGACCTGTGAGCAGTGCCAAAAGGTAGGCAAGGCAGGAGACAAGGTAGAAGCTCCTTTGATGCCTTTGCCTGTGATTGAGGAGCCATTTCAGAGGGTAGCTATGGATATTGTGGGGACTCTGAGTACCCCAAGTTCCACAGGGAAAAAGTATATCCTAGTGGTAGTTGATTATTCTACACAATACCCTGAAGCCATGGCTCTGTCCTCCATTAAGGCAGAAAAGGTGGCAAATGCTTTGTTGGAGATTTTCATCAGGGCTGGTTTCCCAAAAGAAATACTGACTGAGAGAGGTGTCAATTTCATGTCAGGCCTGCTAGCTTGTCTTTGGAAGTACTGTGGGGTGAAGCACCTGAAGACCACCCCATACCATCCCCAGACTAATGGTCTTGTTGAGAGGTTAAACTCTATAATCAAGTCCATGCTAAGGGCATTTGCAGACTAGTTTAAGAGGGAGTGGGACAAATATTTGCCCCATCTGTTGTTTGCTTACAGAGAGGTTCCCCAGGAATCCACAGGTTTTTCACCCTTTGAGTTGTACGGGCATAGGGTGAGGGGACCTCTAGATTTAATTCAAGATGAGTAGGAAGGTGAGTGTGAATCTCACAAGGAGTCTGCTGTGACATGTGTCCTAAACCTCAGGACAAGGCTCAGGGAACTCATGGGCTTGGCCCAAGAGAACCTGGCAGAAGCCCAACAACAGAAAAAGGGATGGTATGACAGGAATGCTCGAGCTAGAGAATATGCTGTAGGCAGCAGGTAATGGTTCTCATTTCTGTCAGACACAATAAGCTGCAACCAGTTTGGGAGGCACCCTGCAAGGTGGTAAGGAAGGTAAGTGATGTTAATTAAATGGTAGAACTGCTCAGAAGGATGCAGGAGTAGAAATTGTACCATGTTAACATGATGAAACCTTACCAAGATAGGGAGGCCCTTGTGCTGAGTATTTGCAGGGGATTGCAGGAGGAGTCTGAGGGAGATCTGGTGACTGATCTCCTCAGTGAGGCTTGGACTGATACCTCAGTAGAAGGGGTAGCAATGTCCCAGCAGCTATCTCCTACCCAGGTTCAAGAAATCCGAGCAGTGTTACAGGAATTTGGGGACATGTTCACTGAGATATCAGGGTGCACCCACCTGGTGCAGCACCAGGTGGATACAGGACCCCAAAATCATATTAGGCAGGCCCCTTATAGAGTGCCTGAGAGAGTCAAACAGACTCTGATGGAGGAGATACAGGAGATGTTGGAACTAGGGGTAATTCAAGAGTCCAACAGTCCCTGGGTCTCCCCAGTGGTGCTGGTGCCAAAGAAGGATGGCAGCACCAGGTTCTGTGTGGACTACAGTAAATAAAATAGTCACACAAAGTCAAATGCTTACCCTATGCCTAGGACAGATGAGGCTCTAGAGCAGCTAGGTAGGGCTAAGTATCTTACAACCATTGTTTTTACCAAGGGTTACTGGCAGGTGCCCGTAACTCCCAGTGTGAAAGTGAAGTCAGCCTTTGTGACTCATTTTAGCTTGTATGAGTTCACAAAGATGCCCTTTGGGATGAAAAATGCCCCAGCAACTTTACAGAGCCTGGCAGAGCATATACTAGCAGGAGGTTTTATCTTTGCTTACCTAGATGATATTGCCATCTACAGCCATTCCTGGCAAGAGCACCTTCAACATGACAGGGAGGTGCTGGGCAGACCACATAGGGCATGGTTAAGCATTAAGCCCAGCAAATGTCAGGTGGGTATGGCATAGGTCTTATACCTGGGAAATAGAGTGGGGAGTGATAAGATCAGGCCAGAACCTGTCAAAGTGGAAGCTATTCAGGCATGGCCTGCACCTGTTACCACAAAACAGGTGAGGGCATTCATAGGGACAGCAGGGTACTACAGAAAGTTCATCCACAGTTATAGTACTGAAGCTGCTCCCCTCACAGACCTGATAAGGAAGAACAGGACAGATAAGGTAGTGTGGACCACAATATGTGAACAGGCATTCCAGAAGCTTAAAGAAGCTTTAGGATGACCCCCTGTGTTAGCCAGTCCAGATTAGAGCAACAAATTTGTTGTGCAGGTGGATGCTTCAAACCGTGGGGTGGGGGTGTACTTAGCCAGATTTCTTCAGAGGGAGAAGAGCACCCAGTGGTTTATCTCAATCATAGGCTCCAACCCAGAGAGGAATGCTAGGCAGCTGTAGAAAAGGAATGTCTAGCCATACTGTGGGCACTGCCAGAAACTTCACCCTTATCTGTATGGAAGAAAATTCATTGTAGTTACAGACCACAATCTCCTAACATGGTTACACAGAGCCAGCCAGCAAAATGCCAAGTTGCTAAGATGGAGCCTAGGGTTTCAAGCATATGATATGTCAGTGCAGCACCACAGTGAGATTAGCAATGCCAACACAGATGGGCTTTCAAAACAGGGAATGACGTAAGGTATACTTAGATAGAACTAACCCTCTCAAGCAATAAGGGGTCACTTGAAAAACTAGCTTGAGTTCTCCAGGTGGGAAAGATGTGTGAAAATAGGTGAGGGCTGCCAGCCTAGCCAGATAGACTTTTGTAGATAATTCTGTCATTTGTAAATATTAATGTAAGCCACATGCTTGTTCTCTTTGCTAAATGTTGAACTTCAAAAATGCAACCACATTGCACTCTGCTGGAGGAAAGCTGATAAGTCAAGCATGGTATAATTCTTTGATCTAAAACCTGGAGCTGAGATGTCTGGATGAAGGAATTCTGGCTATTGTTTTGAGACCAGAGTTAATTGCTAGAATTTGCATGTATAATTTCTTTTATTGCTCTGGCTTCCTGACCAGCTGTAAGATCAAAAGGGCTATTAACCTCTGAATTTCTGTTAGCCTGGGAACCAGAAAGAGATGATGTAATCTGAAATGAATCAGTGGTACTGTGTTATCAATTTAAAGACAGAGATACTCAGAACATTTGGCATTTGTCTTGAGAACATCCAACATCACCAGCACTGCCTGTGTTCTATATGTAAGTTTATTTTAGAACTATGTTTTCTCTTAGATATAGCTAGAAACTAGGAAGATTAGATTAGTTTTCTTCTGTACTGATGTCAGGACTTTTCTACTGTATTATTTTAAGTATTTCTCTGTGATCTCTGAACTCCTGACTAGCACTGTGTAGTAAGAAGTATCGTCTTGCGTTTTTATTATTTATTATTAAATATTTTTAAACCTTTCATCTGTGGCTGTTTTGTGTAGAGATAATTTAAGCTGTAGAGTACATTGCATATATATATATATATATATATATATATATATATATATATATATATATATTTATATAGTGATACTGGCCAAGCCACTCCAAATAAGCTTTGACTTTTCAGTTGCGCTTACTATTTGGATAATAATATTGCACAGTATAATTGGATGCCCTTTCATACGGGCCTTTGAGGAGCTGATAAATATTAGTGGGTGGTGGCAATTGATACTACCATATAGTCTGGGTAAAAGGGGCACAGCTGGGGAACCTGTACCAGCCTTCCCCAGGAGTGTCTGTGTGGTTGTATATAACTCTTATTTCAAAGTGTGTGTGTCGGCTACTTGGGCAGGGACACAAAGCACTGATTGGACATAGAGGGTGCTGGCAGTTTTAGCTTGCTCACTAGGCTGAGATCTGGACCCTATAGCTGTGCCAGTGGGGAGTCTTATTGGGGACCTGTAGAGAAAGGGAGAACCCGGCCCCAGACTGACTGTGATCTCTGTGTGCTCTTAAGGGAAATTGTACTTTACTGTGTGTGTATTTATTATCCTTTCCCTATATGGACATCCCTCACTGGTGATAGTGATGAGGATTGAGGCTCTTTGATTGCTGGGCCAGTGCATGGGTGTCACAATGCTCAATACTGTTAACACTAGCAATAGTTTGTTCATAACTAACCTCAACTGATTGCTATACCTCAATTACTGCAGCATGTCAAGGTAGGCCAGTTCAACTCTCCACGGCACCAGGTCCCAGCACATCTGGGGCCCAGACCCATGGTGTCCCCTTTGCTACACCTCCACTACCTGCGGTGTTGGGTAGTCCCCCCCCATGGGATGGGGACAGGCCTCCTCTGGGAATGGTGGTGGAGGGGGGAGTTGTCACTCAGGCTCAGCTGCTTGTCTTGGTGTGCAGGATAGTCCACCATGGCTATGACCACTGCCTGTGCCAGATTGAAGACATGCTGGCTAATCTGGTGGGGCAGCTTCACCCCGGTACCCAGTGTCCAACACTGCCACCCTTGGGGCAGTGATGGAGCAGTGCCAACAGTCCCATGTGTTGGGACATGAGTCATGCCACTGCCGTCTGAAGGAACATGGGACTTGGATTCCACAACACCCTCCCTATCCAAGGTGTTCACCCCTCTAATGTGTCACACACTACCAGTGTCTGCTGTCTTGTCTGTGTGCAAATGCATCCTCACCTATCCAACTTACCCCCACACATACCTATGTCCCTTCCCCAAACTTACATTCTCACCTTAAAAAAAAATGGGCACCTGCCCCAAACAAAAATATATATCATCCCCATACATAGCTCTCCATTTCCCACACATGTTCACTGAACACACGTAATTTGGTCCAATTGGCTTGACAATGCAGTTATGTTGTACACACCCCTCTCTCTGGAGTGGAGAGTTCAAAGTCATGTACAAATTCTGTCAAAGTGCACAGTCGTTACTGTAAAGAAATGTATATCTATGGTTCTTTCCTACACACTTCCTGTACATCCCTACATGCCTTTCGCTATGTTTTTCCCCCTGCTTGCCCCATTTCACCACTTTCCTATCTCCCCTTTTTTTCTTTTCTTTATATATTAATAGTGTGGCATGGAGCTTAGCTAAATAGAGCTACAATGACTATATGTGTTTATAACATTGTAAGACACATGTACAAAAAAAAACAAGAAGTGGTGCAAAGTCCAGAAATATTACAAAAAACAAAAATGTTGGACTAAAATGAAAGGCACCACAGGAAACTCCTGGATAATGTTAGAACCAGACACCTTTATTAAATAATTAACTCCACAGCAAGAAAAGAAAAAAAAAAAGAAACAAGCCTTTTTGTCCGAGTATACCCCAGACTTCTTCAGATAAAACAAATGTTAAAATACTATGAAACCACTTTATATACCTTTAGTTTATTAATTAATTGAAGAAATAATTGTTATTTAAAGGCATAGTGTATCCAGTCATTAAAAAGCATAATAAATACATTTTAAAATTTAAAATAATTATATAAAAGAGATAAACTTAGATAAACTCATAATTACTTAAGGTATGAAAATATATTAATATAAATATGAAAATAAAAAAATAAAATATGTAAAAATATGTATTTAAACATTCATACTGATATAATAAAATGTATATAATATACAGAAAAGACATTGAAAATACTACAACATAGCTAAGTCAAAGTTTGGCTGACCTGATTTTTAACAAGGGAACTAAGGAAATATTATCATTCAAACCTGGAGGTTTGATAGCTTCAAGTACAATTTGCCAAAATATTTCTCTATATTCCAACTTAGATTCCCAGGGTCCGCCCTCAAATCTTTAGGGACAGTTTCAATCACAAAGAAGGAAAAGTTAGCCTTGGGACATGTTAATGTATGCCTAAACAGTGCATTACTGTTGTTTATTTTATTAATATCATTAACATGTTCATAAAGCCTTTGTTTTAATTGTCTTTCTGTTTTACCAACATAGAAGCCATTACAGACAACACAGGTAACTAAATAAACCAGACCCTGGGAATTACAGTTGGAATAAGTATGTGCTTTGAGTAATTTCTGCCTAGCAGTAACCAAAACTTGTTCTTTCTGTGCAATATAGACACACTGTGTACATGCCCCACATTTAAAAGTACCTTTCCTTTTATTTGAATAAACATTATAATTATTAGCGTGTGCCAGTAAACTTTTAATATTATGTCCTCTCCTAAAAACAACTTTAACAGATTTATCTTTCAAGTTGGGAAGATCCGTAAATTCTGAAAATGTATTCCATTCTTTTTCCACTATATTTTTAATCTGGTATGCATTAGCACTAAAACTAGTTAAACATGCTTTACCATATCCTAAATCTTTCTGTACAGATGTAACTTTCTTGTTAAAATTGTCACCAATACCCAAAACCGGACAATATTTATCCTTCCTGTCTTTGTTAACTTCCTTTCTCATGTTAGAAATAAGCTCACTAGGATAAGGTCACTCCAGAAACATACATTCCAACTTAATACATTCATTTCCGTAGTCCACATCTAAGGATGCCATCCAACTTACACGTACATACTGTCCCTTAACAATTCTTTTTTTCTGAAAAAATGGGTGTGAACTAGTGAAACTAATATAAGTGTTGGAAAAAGTAGGATTTCTGTATACAGTGGACCTAAACCCTGCTCAGTTTTATGAAGGGAAACATCTAAATAATAAAAATTTTCTACGGCAACTTGGTACATGAACTTAAAAAATGAAGTAGTTTGGTTCAAGTACCAAATGAATTCATCTAACTGTTTAAAACTTCCCACCTAAAAATACAAACATTGTCAAGGTATCGGGCATATAAGGTCCAAAACTTTGAATAAATGCTAGCATGTACATATTTTTGTTCCCACACTGATAAAATAATATCTGCATATGTCGAGGAACAACTAGCCCCCATGGTCACCCCTGTTTCTTGGCGGAAAAGCTCCCCCTCAAACAACATAAAATTTTTCCTGAGAATGAGCTCTGCTAATTCTAAGCATAACAATATATCACATTCTGTAACCCCTGGTTTGATTCTAAGGCCTTGTTCTAACCAAGTTAACCCTATATTGTGGGGAATAACAGAAAATACATCCACCACATCTACTGTGATGAATTTTAATTCATGAGAAAAATATTAATTTTTGACCCTACTTAAAAATTCCCATGAATCTTTTACCAAATGAGTTTGCCCCCCCCCCCCCATAAAATCTTCAATTTCCAGTCCCGATATTTGGCTAAGGGAGACATTTTGGAACCTTCTGAAGTCACAGTGGGACTAAGGGGAGGGTCTTCAGTGTTCTTATGAACTTTGGGTATCCCAAAGATAGAGGGTACCCTAGGAGTGTTATTTTCAAAATGCTGGTATGTTTTAAAATCAATCATCCCCGATCAAATAAATCCTTAAGGCCCAGGTCTATTTTCTTATAAGAAATATTAATCTCATTAATAGAGACCTTACTATACCTGGAACCATCATGCAAAATGGAAAACATCTTACTTTCATACAAGATTTTGTCCATCAGGAAAATAACCCCTCCTTTGTCCGGTTCCATAACACGAATCTGAGAATTGAGACATAGTTGGGTCAAAATCTGCCTTTCATTGACATCCAGATTAGGTGTTACTCCAGTATTCTTAAACATTTTCCTTATCTCCTTTTCCATAACAAATTCTAAGTTCCTTAGTTGTGGATGAATTGGGGGGTTAAAAATACTCAATTTCTTGAGAATAGTAGAACCAGATGTAATAGTGCTGTTACCAAACATATTTTCCAAATTAAGTTTTCTGATGAACATTTTTAAATCTAAAATAACTTGTGTGAGGCTACTTATTTTGTTTGGAACAAACTTGAAACCTTTTATAAATAAATTTAAAAAATCATCAGTAACCTCTAGATTGCTGTAGTTAAAAATGTGTAATCCTGATCTACTCACTACATGAAAATTGTCACCATGAAAAGCAGTAATAGTAGTATCTAATTCTGGCAATAGTTCCCTCTGTAACTCCCTCCCCTCTTATGGTAGGTTTCCCTGTAAAAATGGCTATTATTGTTGGGTTTATTACACAGTCTCTATGATCTGCATGGGAGAGGTTCTTGATGAACTAATTCACCATTTTGTTCCATAAATACTTCTTGTTTCACAGGAACTGAGTTTTTAATGGGAGAGGTATTCCTTAGTGTCCCTGTCAAGCTTTCTCTATTTCCTTTTTAAAATTTCGTCACATTTTTTATCTATGTGAACCCATAAATCATAATACTTATTTTTTTCTACTTCAATGCCAAATATTAAGTCATTAGTTACCCTTGCATTGTAGGTTTCAATTTGTCCCTGTAAGTTACTAATTTCCCATTCATTATTTCTAACAAAGGCCTTTAAAATATCAAAGCCACAATTATCAAATATAGTGGCAAGTTCTTGATTAAACTCACTGCCATTAGAGACATTGTTAGGATGCTTATAAATTCTAAGTCCTTTGGGTACAATACACAATTTTAAACATTCATTTAAGTATGAGTTATCAATGTAAAGAGATTTGTATCTTAATAGGGCATTATACAGTTTATCTAGTGAGTATCTATAAGTGTCCGTAGTTTCAACGGAAACTGTTGGCTTAATAGGCTTGCAAAACAAGGGTTGGTGATGTAGCCATTTGTTTAAATCCATTTGCAACCTACTAGGTTCATTTGCCATGTTCTTAACTGCACCAGTAATACATTCTGGACGTAAAACAGTTGGCGTATTGAAAAACGACTGTGTGTTGGATCCAGAAGTGTGCCCATTCATGCCAGTAGCATAAATAGAGTCTTGCTGATGTGCAGTAAGCCCGGAATGACTCAGTGCCTTCTGGTTTCCAGGTAAAATGGAGCTAGATAAAAAAGCCATAAGTCCCTGGCTGAGTGGAGTCAATAATTCCACTAGCTGGGTTAGTTGTCCAGCTATTTTTCTGTATTCACCTACTTCAGGTCTGCTGCTTCCTTCTGTTAGCAGGTGTAGTGTGCCCTTCAGAAGACTCCATAAGATAACAAAAAAACAAGAAGTGGAGCAAAGTCCAGAAATATCACAAAAAACCCCAAAAATGCTGGACTAAAAGGAAAGGCACCCCAGAAAACTCCTGGATAATGTTAGAACCAGACTCCTTTATTAAATAATTAACGTCACAGCAAGAAAAAAGAAACAAGCATTTTCGTCTGAGTATCCCCCAGACTTCTTCAGATAAAACAAATGTTAAAACACTATGAGACCACTTTATATACCTTTAGTTAATTAACTAATTGAAGAAATAATTGTTATTTAAAGGTATAGTTGCACCCAGTCATTAAAAAGCATAATAAATACATTTTAAAATTTAAAATACTTATATAAAAGAGATGCACTTAGATATAAAATATGCATATAAACATTCATACTGATATAATAAAATTTATATAATATAAAGAAAAGACATTGAAAATACTACAACATAGGTAAGTCAAAGTTTGGCTGACCTGAGTTTTAACAAGGGAACTAAGGAAATATTATCATTCAAACCTGGAGGTGGGAAGTTTTGAACAGCTGGATGAATTAATTTGGTACTTGAACCAAACTACTTCTTTTTTTAAGTTCACGTACCAAGTTGTCGTAGAAAATGTTAATTATTTAGATGTTTCCCTTCATAAAGCTGAACAGGGTTTAGGTCCACTGTGTACAGAAAACCTACTTTTTCCAACACTTATATTAGTTTTACTAGTTCACACCCATTTTTTCAGAAAAAAGGAATTGTTAAGGGACAGGGACAGTATGTACGTGTAAGTCGGATGACATCCTTAGATGTGGACTACGAAAATTAATGTATTAAGTTGGAAGGTATGTTTCTGGAGTGAGGTTATCCTAGTGAGCTTATGTCTAACATCAGGCAGGAAGTTAACAAAGTAAAAAACAAGGAATACCACAGCAACTCAAAAAAACACCAATAAGGAGGTAGTCAGAGGTGAGATGAAAAAGAAGATCTTTTAATCCATACGAAACATTCGTTCTGGTACCTTGGCAATTCACCTTCATTGGAACACTAACCATGTAAACACATCTTCTTTTTATATTCTCATCAATTAATTCATTAAATAATCACATTAAATCATATGAATGTTTCGTATGGATTAAAAGATCTTCTTTTTCATCTCACCTCTGACTACCTCCTCATTGGTGTTTTTTTGAGGAAGTTAACAAAGCCAGGAAGGATAAATTTTGTCCGGTTTTGGGTATTGGTGACAATTTTAACAAGAAAGTTACATCTGTACAGAAAGATTTAGGATATGGTAAAGCATGTGTGACTAGTTTTAGTGCTAATGCATACCAGATTAAAAATATAGTGGAAAAAGAATGGAATAAGTTTTCAGAATTTACTGATCTTCCCAACTTGAAGGATAAATCTGTTAAAGTTTTTAGGAGAGAACATAATATTAAAGGTTTACTGGAACACGTTAATAATTATAATGTTTATTCAAATAAAAGAAAGGTACTTTTAAATGTGGGGCGTGTGCGTCTATATTGCACAGAAAAAACAAGTTTTGATTACTACTAGGCAGAAATTACTCAAAGCACTTACTTATTCCAACTGTAATTCCCAGGGTCTGGTTTATTTAGTTACCTGTGGTGCCTGTGAAGGCTTCTATGTTGGTAAAATGGAAAGGCAATTAAAACGAAGGATTTATGAACATGTTAATGATATTAATAAAAGAAATAACAGTAATGCACTGTTTAGGCATACATTAACATGTTCCAAGGCTAACGTTTCCCTCTTTGTGATTGAAACTAAAGATTTGAGGGGTGGACCCTGGGAATCTAAGTTGGAATAAAGAGAAACATTTTGGCTAATTGTACTTGAAGCTAACAAACCTCCAAGTTTGAATGATAATATTTCCTTAGTTCCCTTGTTAAAACTCAGGTCAGCCAAACTTTGACTTACCTATGTTGTAGTATTTTTTATGTCTTTTCTGTATATTATATAAATTTTATTATATCAGTATGAATGTTTAAATACATATTTTTACGTTTTACTTTTTATTTTCATATTTATATTAATATATTTTCATACCTTAAGTAATTATGAGTTTATCTAAGTGCATCTATTTTATATAAGTATTTTAAATTTTAAAATGTATTTATTATGCTTTTTAATAACTGGGTGCACTATGCCTTTAAATAACAATTATTTCTTAAATTAATTAATTAACTAAAGGTATATAAAGTGGTCTCATAGTTTTTTAACGTTTGTTTTATCTGAAGAAGTCTGAGGGATACTCAGACGAAAACTCCTGTTTCTTTTTTCTTGCTGTGGCGTTAATTATTTAATAAAAGAGTCTGGTTCTAACACATGCACAAACTAAACACATCTGCCATGTTTTGAACCCATGCCCATCACACCTACAACACACTGCATTAACCCGGCACACCATACAACTCTTTATTAAAGGATGTGGTTTAAAAAAACATAGTAATTGCCATTTACAGTCATTAGTAGTGTTACAGGGGAGCTGTGCACCGCACTACACAAACTTGAATAAAAAGTAATGGAAAAAATGGGAGTGTACCTTGGACTCTGGTGCAATAGTTCACCACTAGGCAGCCAAAGAGATGATTAAGGATGTAAGTGGGGCTTATGATAGCAGGTAAATGTGCCCTTTTATTAGCAACATGTAGAAAGACACCTGCTAAGGCATCAATGGCAAAGTACATGTACAGCTGGGACCTAGTGCAGAAATACATCCGTATAAAGCATATAAAGTGATGTCTATCTCAACAGCTAAGAAAGGTGAATTGGTCTACATGAAGGCCTTATATATTGCACAGTGGTTGCATGTCATTGGTTAATGATAGTGCAAGTCAGCTGTTTTGGTTGCAATTAGCATATTAAAGCCACAGACCGGTTTAGAGGCAATTACCTGCTAATGAAAAGCATGCTAAAAATGCAAGCAGCTGGCTATAGGGGAACATTCTATATGAGACTTTACACACACAGAGCACACCTTTGTGAAAAATTACTAGTAGCACATTTCATCAGAGGAGTACTGCACTCCACCAAGTATGTAGATTTTTTTTGTGTATAACAGGATGCAGATGGGAGGATAGAGGTATGGGGAACAGTGAGTACAGCAGTAAGCCTGTCTTAGACCTGTGATAATGACATGTCACTGATATCTTGCTGTCTTACACCTACAGGGAATGCACAATACATAAAGGTTGCATTGTCTTTTGTCATTGTAGTACATTGGCATTGTTGGACTGTCCCTTTATAGTGGCTATAATAACACACTACTATTTGTCTGGCACTGGTCCTATGACATATTATTGAATAAGTGGCCTTAGGGGACACACCACAATGGACTGGAATGTTGGGCGTATGATCATACAGCAGAATCTCTCATGGCACACAGGAAAATACCTCAGTATTGATACTATCTTGGTTGTATCCGCACACATACTGTAATATGTTGTCACACTGTGGGGTATGACATGTTTGAGCAAGCAGTGGATAGTGACAGCCATTTAGTCCTTGCTGTGTCTGTACAAAGTGGACATCCACGTATCTGATCCTGTAACGTGTTCTCCTTTTGTTGTCTTTCAGGAATAATGTACCATAGATAACATGCCCCCTTCTCAGATGTGGAGAATGGCATAATACTTGAAGGACTAATTCAGCATTATGACATCCTGCTATCCAGGGGGAGGCATAATAGGGAACAGCAGGCTGCATTGTGGGCAGACCTTGTCCAGGATTTGAATGCCACTGGCCACCAGGACAGGACATATGAGGAGGTATAACATTGCACTACAGACATGGTGAATGCTGCATGACAAAGGGCAGCTGATGTAGCCAGGGATCGTGTCATCACTGGTGGAGGGCCTCCAGTGGAACAACCACGCTTGTCCACTGAGGAATTCCTGGTGAACCTAGGCACACATGACAACTCCTAGGCATCCATCACACCAACTTACAAAACTTACAACTCCCACATTTCCACATTTCAGCATTATGAGGGGTAGTAAATGTTTTACATTCTAATATATTCTTTAAATTCCTACCCTTCTTAAAAACATTCCTAACTTATCTGGTAACTTTAGCTGAATTGCTTGGTCTTCACCAAAAATAAACGAAAAATTATTTAAAATATTGTTCAAGTGATAAGAATCTAACGAAGACCAAATGTGGGAGTTGTAAGTTTTGTAAGTTTGTTTCTGAGACTAACTTTTTTTGTCTGAATGACAAAAACTACAAAATTAAGGGTAAATTTAATTGTAACACTCAAGGGGTTGTTTATGTTGCAAAGTGCCAAATGTGTCCAGGGTTTTACATTGGCAAAACAGAGAGGCACTTTAAACAGCGAATGTATGAACACCAATATAGCATTACCAAGAACTATGCGAGTAATGCTGTAGCTAAACACGTGCTTATTAACCCTGGACACTATTTTCATTGTTTTATCATTGAACAAGTTAAATGAACACCCCAAGGTGGACCATGGCAAATATACCTTGAAGAAAAGGAACTTCACTGCCAGTTGAGACTTAATGCCTTTGCCTTTCCAGGTTTAAATGATTTTTGCTGTATTAAATGTGTTCTTAAAAAGAAATCTTTTGGGAGATAGTTCCCAAACAACATTATTGTATTGCATTATTTTAACTAATATTTTTACACTTGTATTTATATTATGCATACTCTATATTTTGTATACATGTGCCTTTAAGATTTTAATTGGTGTAATGATGTCATTGGGAGAGTAAGTATATATATTTCATTGTTTTAACATAATTCTTTGTCTGAAGAAGGTTACGTATTGGCAGTGTCCGAAAGCGCTAAGATTTATAAAGTTTGGATTTTGGAGTATACCCTTGTCTTTGTTGTTTTTCTATGATATGTATATGTTTTATGTAGATATATTTGGAGAGTCTATCATTGTAATACATCTATATATATATATATATATATATATATATATATATATATATATATATATATATATATATATATATATATTATATATTTATGTTTTTGACAGTACATAGCGATAGATATACTAATGATGTGAGAGATAGATAGGGACAGATGGATATCTATACATATATGCCTGCATGTACAGACGTATTTACACAGAGCAGGTCATTTTGATGAAGAGGCAACAGAATTGTGCTCATGTTAACTAACTGTAGGAGCATGCCTAGTGGGACTGTCAGTACTTATAAGGTGACTCCAGGCCAGACCTACCTGTACTCTAGACCGAGATTTTATATGTTTCAGGCATTGCCAGCTGCACCTGTTTCTGCAGTACTGCACTTCCCTCAAATTGTCCACGGCAGTTCCCATCTGTCTGCTGTACTTAATATGTGACTGAGGTTCATAATGTTACTCCACACAAAGACTGACAGTCCCTCTTAATTGTACAAATTTTCGCAGAATGTCCAGAATTTTGCCTCATATTTCTGGCCTGTTCCTCATACATTTGTGGTGTTCTGGTAATTTATTGCATATTGAAGTCACTAATAATACTAACTACAGACAAACATTTGAGTGTTGGACTTTATATCCTTCAGATATTCTGTAATAATGCAACTCAATGTTATGGTAGCAACTTTCTAGGTTAATCAAAACAATCTGTACTGTCTGTCGCTATTTTTGGAACTTTGCCCCCCCATTTCTTGCATTAACAGATTGAGAGGTATGACAGTCTGTGGAAACACCAACATACTAATGCCTCACATGCAAAAGCTGTGCATGCTTCCAGATTCAAAACATTAACACCATCGACCATGCTAACATCCCTAGCCCACTGAGCCACACAGGCTGCCAGAAAGTGATGTGTCCTTCATCACACAATCAACAGCATACATATGTACGTTGTTATCCCTGAATTACGTGAGACATATACTGTGTGATTGGGTTCTATATCGCAGCCCTGAGATTGCCTGGTCTGCTGATATACCATTGCTGACTTACTGTTACAGCAGTTCTATGGGAACATTGATGTGCTGGGGGTGGGGGATGAACAGCACATGATCTGCTGGCATAGACAGTAGTGCAAATATCATGTGACTCCACTTTTAACGTCACACTTGACTGCTGTAGTGAATATTCCAACCATGAGGCCTAGTGAATGTTACGGAACACATAGTATTGGACTGGGTATCTGTAGTCCCACGTGGATGTTACATCTCTCCAAATAGCTCATTATATCCCCTTGCATACATGCAGCAGGTCTATACATATGATACCATATTATAGTACTCCTTACAAGTGGTGTGTAGATGGGTGACATACCTTATGAATGCAGTAGTTGATAGAACTGAAGTTCAGGGCTAACTCTGTCTGATGCATGCAGTACACAGCCAATACATGGTTAGGTACAGGCTGTGTGGGTTGCCTGGCATCATGTTTAATATATGTATGTGAGATGGAGTAAGGTGTCAGTCCTTGGGGCCCTAGGTTGTCAGTGATATGTATTGTCTCTTATTTAAGGCCAAGGGTGTACTGGCCACGCCTATGTCTGCCTACAGGGACATCATCAGGGGGCTCCTCCTCTGAGTCCTTCTGTTAGTGTGGCTGTGGTGACCTAGGCACTGGTGGGGGGCTGTGTATCCCTTCCCTTTGCTGATCCTACTGCAGCTGCTTCCATAGGATCATATTGTGTAGCATGGTACATACTATGAATATCTGTGCAGATGTGGCTGGAGAGTACTGCAGAGCTTCACAGATATATTGAGGCACCAGAACTGTGACTTTAGAAGCCCAAACACATACTCTATGATGTTCCTTGTTTGTGTGTGTGCCTCATTATTGCTTTCTTCTGTGGGTGTGTGCATTTCTGATGGATGTCATCATCCACGGTAGCCGGCATCCCCCAGTAAATGGCAGTGTTGGATGTCCCCCTCCCCCAAACAAAGATGTGGTGCAGCTGTGATGCATGCCAGATATGGGAGTCGTGATAACTGCCAGGGCTCCCAGTACACACATTTATGATAATGCCCTGGGCATTGCACATGACCTGGCAGTTGATGGAATGGTACCCCTTGTGGTTAATGTAGATTCTACCCTCCTCACCAGGTGGTGCCGTGATATGTACATGAGTGCAGTTTATAGCACCCAGTACCTCAGAGTAGTGTGCTACATGGCAGAAGTGTTGCATATTCCTGGTCCTCACCTCAGGGGTGAGGGGAAAATAATTGTGCTCACTGGCGTGTGGTAGCATGGCATCCAGGAACTAGTGGAGTGCCCTGGATGCTGATGCCTGTGAGACCTCCATCATGTCCTCAGTTGGTCTTTGGAAAGTACCTGTAGCTAGCATTCTAAGGGCTATACATACCTTTGTTTCCACTGGGATGGATTCCCCTCTGTTGGTAGAGTTCAGTGAGTTCTTGTAGTATGTCCCTGTCCACCCTGTAGTGCTCTACAATCTCCAGCTCATGTAGCTCCTGGAGGGTCACCCTGGGCCTGAACACTCTTCTCCTTCTCATTCTAGGCCTATTGTCGGCAGCAGCAGCACTGACTTCCACATCTAGCACTTACAGATGTAGCAGACCTGCAGCAACCCCTAGCATTCCTTCAGTAAAAGTTCCAAGTCTGTACTCCAGTGGTACAGAGTATGGGGGAGAAATCAGACTGTAGGGTGTATGCAAACTTTAAAGTGCTCTGTTGTAGGTGCTGACTGTGTGATTGGCTACCTATGATGCATTGCTCCTGCCTAGTACATCATTAACATCATTTAATGGCCCTAGTTTAAGTTAAACAGGAATCATGACTAATTGCTATATCATTGGCTTTTAGATACACTCAGCACTGTGGAGTGCCATACAAACAAGTGCCCAGTACATAAGCAAAGCTTAGCAAATAGTGTACACCCCCCCAGACTTCCTCACTCAGGGTGGTGGTGCACCACGCAAATACATGGAAACACACACCCGGAAGGTAAACAAAGCTTAGCAGTCAGTATACACGCCCCCTGCTCAGCACTGTGGCATTAAAACAATGAAATATATATACTTACTCTCCCAATGACATCATTACACCAATTAAAATCTTACTGTACTTGTGTTTCTACCTACTTCATTTTACTTTTGCATCATCTTAAAAATACTCAATTGTATTTATTACTGCTTGGTGTAACTCATTCTAAGCCTTTTGGTTTAAACACTTAGGCTTCAGACCAGTTGTTTTGCACTGAGAGGGTTTGTGGTCTGCACTGTAGTGGCAGAACAGGTAGCTTACATCCTTCTAGGTTGGGAACTGCTGATTGAGGGCTCAGTGTCTGTTATTCTAAAAGTGTATTAATTCTGGTTTAAGCACTTGGGCTTTCAGGCCAGTTATTTTACATTAAGATGGTTTGTGGTCTGCACTCTTGTGGGAGGAGAGGCTGGACTCTGCCCTTCTGAGCTGGGAATTTCTGGTTAAAGACTTATAGTGCATGCATATCTGAACTGCTTCTTACTGAAGTTGGTGCGCCTTGTTTGCTGTGGCATAGACTGGATTCGGGCCTGCTGGATCTAGCTTTGTTTGTGTAACTTGAGCACTAATCCAGACATTCTCTAAAGTATTCAATTGTATTTATTACTGCTTGGTTGTAACTTGATTAAAGTGTAGCTATCATTCTAAGTCTTTTGGATTAAGCACTTGGGCTTCAGACCAGTTGTTTTACATTAGGAAGGTTTGTGGCAAGCACTGTGGTGGCAGGACAGGTAGCTTTCATCCTTCTAAGTTGGGAACTGCTGATTGAGAGCCCAGTGTCCAAGTGTATTAGTTCTGGTTTAAGCACTTGGGCTTCAGGCCAGTTATTTTACATTAAGAAGGTTCGTGGTCTGCACTCTTGTGGGAGAAGAGGCTGGACTCTGCCCTTCTGAGCTGGGAATTTCTGGTTAAAGGTTTATAGTGCCTGAATATTTGAACTGTATCTTACTGAAATTGGTACTCCTTGTTTGCTGTAGCATAGACTAGATCCATGCCTACTGAATCTAGCTTTGTTTATATGCTTGTTGTTTGTTTGCTTGTTATTTCCCTGGAACGCTAATTCCACCTAATACGCGGCTTCTCAGCGCTTCTGTGGATCACTAGTGATATCTGCATTGCTTACTGTACTTATTTCCTAGTTTCACTTGAAAGAAAGTTACTGTTTGTCGTTTTTGCATTTAGTTACTTGTAACACATTGCACTCAAGTTACCTGGCACTTGCTCACTAAAGCAATTATATAAGTCAGCACTAAAAATTAAAAGCACTACACCCTCACTCCCCACTGGCCCTTGTTTTCAATTATTAAGGAATTCCCAGTATTATTCTAGCATGTCCAAAGGTCAGTTGTCAATCTCCTCTCCAGTCCAGCTGGTGAATCTGGAAATCTTGAGGCAATGTTATAACTGCCTCATGTACACAGACAACCCTCTCCTCCTCCCACATAACACAAATACTTGCGAGAGATGCAGCTATTTAGCCAAACTGGAGGCTGAGCTCTCTCAACTCAGGACTGGCAAGACCAGACAGGAGGAGAAGGCAACTACACACACCACAAAACCAGCCTCACATAATGCTACCACACCACTGAATCAAACACATAAACACACAAAGACATACTCGGAGGCTCTGAGTAAAAATTTACCTAAACAGCAGAGGCCTCCAAAGCAGACACCCAAACAAATGCTACCTCAAGACACCCCACAAGCAACACATAAACCACAAAATCAGTGTGCAAAGCAGTCACAGCCCTTAAGGCCAAATACAACACCAAACATACTTGTCATAGGTGACTCCATAGTCAGATATACTGACGTCCCACTCACCAGGCTGAACAAGGAGAGGGTCACAGTAAGCTGCCTATTGGGCGCAAGAATCCACCACATAACACAAGCACTCGGGTCACTCCACGGCAAGTACAAATATGACACAGTCATTGTCCATGCTGGTGTGAACGACCTGAGACATACCTCCCTGGACTACATGAAAAGAGACATAGAGGAGCTCTCTGATTATGTAGCCCAGGCAGGTATGACCCTGACCCTGAGCAGTATCCTTCCTTCACCAAGAATGATGCCACAATATAGAGACAAGATGATCAGCTTTAACAATTGGCTTAATGTCTGGTGTCATTCAAAGGGGATCCAGTGTCTGTCTGCCTGGGATGACATGCTTGACAAGCCACGCTGCTTCGCAAGGGACGGCTTGCACCTGACACCCCTGGGATTCCGGATATTGGCTAAGGCTCTTGCCACCCCCATAGTGCCTTTTTTAGGCAAGGCTCAAATTCTAAACCTACCACCCTAGAAAACAAAAATGGGAAGAAACTGAGGGTAATGCTGCTCAATGCCAGAAGTCTAAATCTCAAAATGCACGCACCCGAGGCCCTTCTCAGTATGGAGAACATTGATGTCTGTGCTGTAACTGAAACCTGGTTCAAGGCTCCTGAGAGCACCCCGGCACTATTAGGTTTTACCTCATATCATGCGTTCCGGCCCCAAAACCCGGACCACACCACAAAAGGAGGGTGTATCCATATTCATAAAGGATACCCACACCTCCAGGTTGGTGGCAACGCACGAAGCTTTGGAAACCATCCAGGTGCAACTAACCATAGGAAAAACTGCTCTACAAATTGTAGCATGCTACAGGCCACCCTCTCAAACTCAGGAACCCCACACAGTCTTCCTGAAGACACTGGAGGGTATAAATGTATCTCCAAACACCATCATATTGGGTGACTTCAACTACCTGAATATAGACTGGGAACATTACTCAAGCCCTAACTTTCTAGCCCAACGGTTCCTGGAGTTCATAAATTCAAATGCCATGGAACAGCTAGTCACTGTTCCCATGAGAGGAGAAAATATACTAGATCTCATTATCACAAACATGGGGACAAAATGCTCCACACCGGAAGTATATCCCTCATTGGTGAGATCTGATCATAAACTAATCTCACTGGAAATCCACATCCCGCCCACACCCCAAACAAAAGACCACAGTGAAGAACTTCTCTAAAGCAAACTTCACACTACTCAAGACTGGTGTGGTATCCTTCAAGGCCCCTGAGCCAGTGGAAACCACAACCCAAGCTGCGGAAGCCCTTACAAATGCCTTCTATGAACACCTCCAGGACTGCATGGATCAGGCAATCCCAAATAAAACCAAGACTCTTTCCACAAAGGGCAAACGTCCAGTCTGGTGGACCCCAGCCATTAACAAACTTTACAATAAGAGGAGAAAGCTATTGCATGATAGAACAAAATCCATAAAAGGGAAGTCACCCTGATCATTATTAGTAAAAAAAACGAGCACTCATAAAATCAACTAAGGCCAATTTTGAGAGAAAAATTGCCATGGATTCAAAGGACAATCATAAGGCCTTTTTCAGCTATGTTAGGAACCTGGGTGGAAACTCCCAGATATGCTCAGAATTAGTCCAAAATGATACAAAAATCACTGAACCCACAGACATTGCCAACATACTGGCAGACAGGTTCAGTGCAAACTTCGCCCCCCTCTCCCACCCTAAAGGAGAGATAACTATCCCAGCGGAGTGTAGCCTCCCAGACATCTCAAATGCGCAGGTGAAAGCTGCTCTCTCTAAAGCTAAAAACACAGCATCAATGGGACCGGATGGTGCCCCTGGCTGTGTGCTACACGAGCTAAATGAGGAATTAAACCCGCACATAAGGCAGCTGTTTAATCTCAGCCTTACCACAGGATACGTGCCCAAGGAGTGGCGTACGGCAACTGTGGTCCCACTCCACAAAGGCGGTGCCTCTATGGACCCTGGTAATTACCGCCCCATAAGCTTAACAAGTCTAGTCTGCAAAGCTATGGAGAGGATCATAATGGAGCTCATAAACAAAGATATAGGGGACTTGCAGACATTGGACCCGACCCAGTTTGGCCGTCAAGGGCAGATCATGCCTTTTGAACTTGGTCGACTTCTTCAAAACAGTCACCAAGGCCATTGATGAGGAAAGGCAGTCCATACAGCCTACCTTGACCTTGCAAAGGCTTTCAACACAATACCCCACTCGGGTATTGTAGAAAAACTTACCAGCTTAAATGTAAACCCATATGTCACAAGATGGGTTGCAAACTGGCTTAAGGACAGAACCCACAGGGTTAGAGTTGCTGGCGCTATGTCAGACTCCAAGCCGGTCACAAGTGGTGTCCCACAGGGCTCGGTCCTTGGCCCCCTGTTGTTCGGCATCTACTTCTCAGAAGTACAGGCTAACATGGGAGGACTTTGGCTGACAAAGTTTGCAGACGACTGCAAACTGGGTGCCATAGTGGAAAGTGCATCGGACACGGATATCCTTCAGAAGGGACTCATGGAAACAGATAGCTGGTGCCAGAGCCATGGCCTGAAGTTAAATTCCAAAAAATATATAGTCATACCCTTCGGGAAAAACAAGGTAACCCCAAGCTACCATATAGGTGGCAATCCACTAAGCACAGAAGAGGTTATCAGGGACCTGGGGACCCAGGTTGACAGTGGCCTTTCTTTTGACACTCACGTTGCTAAAGTGGTTAGAAAGACCTTCTACATTGCCCACCTGATCATGAAGGGATTCACATCCAGATCTAGTGAGGTCATTGTTCCCCTGTACTCTTCATTTATCAGACCAATGATCGAGTACAATGCCCCATTCAGGATGTATCTCACCCGACATCTGCAGCAATTGGAGAGACCCCAAAAGTTCCTCAACAAGAGGATAAAGGGACTCCAAAATCTGTCATATGCTGCCAGATTGGAGAAACTCCAGCTCTATTCAGTCGCATACCGTCTGCTCAGAGGTGACATGTGCCTGACATACAAGGCCATGTCCAACTCGGAATTAATGGACATGCTCCACCTCAATAAATCCAAATCCACCAAAACCACTAGAGCAAGCGACTTAAACCTTAGCACGGATATAAATAGGACGTGCTGGAGGGATAGATTTATCACTCAGAGACTCCCTATGCTGTGGAATAAAATCCCGGTCCATGTGAGGCAGAGCACCTCGCTGGCTCTGTTCAAGAGAAATCTTGACCTGTGGATGGGAGATTGTAGGTTTACCCCGGGAATCATCTCTGTGTCACTGCTGGACAGAGGCACAACAAACTAATGGGCACAGTATTTTTTCATATAAGGGGTGGCGTAAGCCACAAAACTTTGGGCTAGGCTTATAAATGCCTTAGGGCAGATAGCCTAGTATAAACCTATGAACCTATGAACTATGCCACTCAAACAAATGCAGCTGAGCTCACATCGCCTTACCAATCATTGGACACACCCTCCCTTGATGTTAGCTACCTCCTGTGTGAACAACAACATGGTTCTGCCCCTACATGGAGGGGATATGCGGACACGAATACTGATTTGTTCTATTCAGTATCTCTATCTCATTTGCATAGGGATCCATGTACACAACATGGAAACTACATGGTTCAAAGCCCTACCTCATTAGCAACAGCACCAATGCACCATTGTAGATATTCCGCACAGGGTCCTATAATACATTTCTGTCACATAATATTACTTTTTTCCACTTTTCTATTTTTTTATTTTTTTAAGCATGTTTGCATACCACAGCACACCATGCAAACATGCACAGATTATTAAACAATATATAATTATTTTAACTTATTTCCCTTACTTTTTCAGACACACAGTGGATAGTTTTGGTCATATCTGTATGTGCTATGCCATTTCTGTCCATCTACCTACATTTTTACAGCCCCTGTTGTCTGTCTACAATCCTGTACACAGAATGTTTCCATGTACACTATGAACACTGACACAATGTCTGCAGGGCTACATATTTGCTTGCTGGATCACTCTACCTAACTCATTTGCATGGAATTCATCTGCTTATGAGGTGATTTCCATACCACAGATATTTCCATGTTGGCGAGTGCATGCGCACCACCCAGCTGTGTTTACTGAATATAACTCCTACTTACTTCCATGTAAGCAGTGTGCCATGATGCTTACATAGTAAAAAGACTGTGTAGGCTTTATTAAATTCCCTCTAGGAGTTACTTGCACTAAGTCAGCTACATTAGGAAAAGTGCTGTTACAGTGCCATCAATGATATTTGCAAGAAGTGACCTGCCAGAACATATTGTTGGGGCAATGGCTTGCAGCTTACTTTGAAACAGTTTAAAATCTTTTTAAAGGTAAATGGTATAATGCAATTTACATTTGTTTTTGTGGTATTAGCTGAAAGAAATGTCTATTAAGTGTGACCAGACAAACACAATACTAATGTTTCTGTTATTCTTTTTTGCATTCAAACAAATTCTTGCCAATCAGTTAATTCTTTCAGAATTATTTCAATTCTATTATAACATGGTTAGACACTTGAAAAGACTGATATACTCTCAGTCAAAAAACGTCACTCCCAAGTGAAAACTGGAGCACTTTACATAATCGAATTACTGAAATGTCGAATTTCATATGGTCGAGACCATATGATCGAAATTTCAGTAAATCGAATATGTAAAGTTTTAAAAAATAACACTTTACTTACCTTAAAACGTTACGTGCACACAGAGGCAAGGATTCTTGTACGCTCTGTGTGTACGTAATGTTTTTATCTTTTTTGCGGTGTTGACAGGAAGTGGGAAATCTCCCGTTTTGTGCTTCCGCATACAGCGCAAAATGGGAGAGTTCCCTTTTCCCCACTGTAGTGCGATCTTGAAGTTGGTATATTTAAGTAGGGGGGTGTGGGGGGTGCAGGAGGAAAAGAGATGTTTGACTTTTTTTTTTGGTTTCATTTTAGAAGTTCGAGTTTCCAAAACTCGATCTTTTGGTTTCGATCATATGAATTTCGAGATTTTGGTAATTCGAGGTTCTAAAGTGAATCCAGTGAAAACATACTGTCCGGTTTATATACTCTTTTCAACCAATGTTATTTTTAATGTCCTTGTGACTTGTTCTTCTGGTTTCTGTCTGTGTCATGAAAAAGTTCATGGTTATTTCTAGTCTGGACAGTTTCTGTTGAAATAACAAATATTATTTTATGCCCTTTTTTGGTCCTTGCTATATCTGAAGACTTCACAAAAGTTTCTTCACATCATCTTTGAGTCACTTGAACTGTCTGCATTTTATTTTTCCATCTGAAAGCCAAGAAAGTCAACTTCCTTTTTTTATAATAGGATGCCTGTACAGTAAGCCCACAGCTATATGCTATTAATATCTAACCTGAACAGTTACAAGA
Organism: Protopterus annectens; assembly: GCF_019279795.1. Lineage (NCBI taxonomy): Eukaryota > Metazoa > Chordata > Ceratodontiformes > Protopteridae > Protopterus > Protopterus annectens. The sequence continues at coordinate 669,534,736 of NC_056741.1, read as the reverse complement.
AATAACTGTTCTTGCAAAGCAAGCCATATTATTTTGAAAACTGCTCTTTGGACTTGCACATTTCCTTCACTGTACACACAGTATAATTTTGAGGAAAGCATTTTAATTTATACAGTCTCTATCAATAGCTGTAGATTGGTTAGTGGACACCTTTAACAATATGTTTAAGAAAATAGTCAAAGTTATAGCATAAAAGGTTTATAACCAAAATTAGATAATTTGCTTTCAAATAACTAAAATGCAATGTGCACAACCAGGGATTAATGTGTAACAATTCTTTTTTAGACTAATTTTAAGATTACTCTTGGACCTATTAAAACCTAATGTTTGAACAAGAAGTATGAACAAATAGTTTTCCACTGGACAGTATAAGTTAGCACATCACACAGGTTGGGCAAATGGAAACTATGCTATATGGTCATAGAAGTAGATTCCCTGATGTATATGAGTGATATAGGAGGTAACCTATGTAAGCAATATAAAGATCAGAATTAATCTGCTGATCTACCAAGATGTGTGACACTAGCTACAAGACAATTGAAGTTTGATGAGGACCTCAATAATCAGAGCCAGACACAATGATAAATGTGTAGCAACAACCCTATCTAAAGCCAAGGGAATGATCAGAGCCTTATCTAAGGATAGCTGGAAAGACAGAGACAGATTCAAATATGTAAGCATGAACATAGCTTGGCCGATATCCTCCAAGGAAGAATGGATGACAGTAGTCTTAACCTAAGAAGGATAGTTGACCAAAGCTATAATCCTAGACAGAGATATGTCTAGAGCTGTGCAACTAATGAATAGACAAAGAAATGTATATCCTAGGAAGTGTAAGCAATCATTACCATCTTTGAAGAAGAATGGATAACCATTTAGTTCTTCCATAGCCCAAAAGTATAGGCACTGAACCAGCAAGTCCTTAAAAGGAGACCTCTAATTTAGAGATCCTTTGAAACAAATCCAGCAGCAGCATCCTGTATATGTTATTCAGAGCCCTGGGAAGACCACTGAAGTATTAAAGTGGAGCATGGGGAGAATATTACAAAAATGTCAACATTCTGAAATTAATAACAAAGTCAAATATTAACCCACAGTAGTTCTGTGGTATGAGAGAGCAAATCTAATCACCATGGCTAGTGTGGTTTACATCTGATGACTGCTACTTTCAAATTGCTACAAAGGAAAAAATTAAAGTTAAAACTGTAACAAATAGGTCCAAAAATCAGCAGTTGGTTGTCTGGGATAGTCTTATAGTCATTTATTTGTTTTAACCTTTTTTTTCCAGCAATGTGAACCTGTAGTCATATACTTAAAATGCTGATTAGTTGTTAGTGCTAGTGTGGATAGAAGCTTACTTTTATGGATGCTGTTTTAACTATGTCATTTATATGCTGTTATTATGTTATTTATTATATTATATATTATGTTATTTGCAAGTGCTTTATTATATTGTTATACAGTTACAATGCTGCATTATTTAGCTGGCAGTCTATTTTCCGCCATGGTTCAAATGCTTTGATTGTCTGTTTCTTGCAGATGGATTTTGATTTTTGGGTTTTTCACCTACTGTTCCTCTGTGAGCCATTTCTTAGGACTGTGAGTCCAGTGTGAGAGTTCCTGTATTAGTATCAGTGCCTATTTCAGTCAGGTTGCCAACTTTCTTCGGTGCTGCTTGTCTGGATTCTAAACTTGGGTGACATATGACTATTCCAATAAAAATGTTCATTATAGTGGGACTACTAACTCACATTTATCACAGACTGGCTCTTGAAGATACCATCTGCTATTTTTGGTACTTGAGGTCATTGTATTATATTAGACTATCTGTTTGTGTGACTTTCAGCCTTGGCTATAGAACTGTTTTGAGTTGGGGTAGAAGGTATTTATTACTTGGTGTATTCCATTGTGAAGCTATGAGGTTAGACTTTAAGACTGGAAAAAATATTCATTTATTTTACCAATTCTTAACTAAAGGTATATATACATTTACTTATGCTATTTTTAATTGTCTTATTCCTAACAATAATTTAATCAAATAACATTATTGTTTAATTTTGGATTATATGATGTTATCATATTTACTCTTTCTTCAGATTGCTGAGTCTAGACAGATAAAACATTCATTTTGCAGTTTCAGTTTGTTTTTGTCTTAAAATTGTTTGTTCAATGGTTGTAAAAGTGCTTAGAAAATAAGCACTACAATAAATTTAGACTTACACTTGAATGCAAATTCACAACAAAGGTACTTTATCTAAAATGCTAAAATGTACATTATCTAAAATACCAAAAATAATTTTATTAAAGCAACACCTAATGTAAAAGACACCAAGAACAGCTTAGGCAGTGAGTTTCACCCTCTTGTACCATCCAAAATGTATATGTGCTAACTCACCACACATACACATGCACAAAAAATCAAAACTTTGGGGCTGTAGACAATATTATGATATACCTTAACTCATTTCATTGTATATTCTGATTAAATGCATATGAAAAGAAATGGACTTTCAAGTATATAGTTTCAAAAATGTATTAAGTGGAGAGTAAAAAACTGACATGCTCCTTTAAGAATTATAAGTAAGTATATGAACAAAGACAAATGTCCCTATTTCTACTTGCAGCATTCAGGACACAGTGGTATGCTAGAGCCGCTATTGCTTTTTGTGTGTGCTGTTTTTGGTTTTGAAATTAAAAAACAATATGGCGACTGTTACTGTATTGCCTACTGGCCAGCGAGCAATAAATTCCTGTGGTCAAATCTGTCAGGACTGACTTTGACTGTACCACAGCTACATTCAGCCCACACCTCTACAACCCAGGTAAACAACTGAGCAAAGTTAACCTCCAGTAACATATTTGTATGTACATATATTGCTTTCTGGTAACATCTCTTAAATAAGGTTGTAAGTACATCACCAAACCTTCTGTTTCAGCCACCCTGTCACTTTTCCTGCCCTATTACCCTGCTAGGTCCCTGTCTAATTTTAGCTGTATACCTTGCAACAGTTCTAATAGCTCTAATCCTCTCCGCAGATAACTCTAGCTTACCAGTGATAAGACTACTATTCTTATGTCTTACAAGCTAGTGGTCAGTTAATCTTCTTAAGCAAACTAAAAGCTTAATCGTCCATTTACCTGCTGTATTAACTGATTGTTTTCTTGGTCTTGGTACATTTCTCCTCCTGGATTTTAGTATTGCCATTCTTAGGACAAGTGGCCCGCATTCTCTGTGATTTTACTTTCTTTTGCCTCCCAGCATGCCTTGCAGTATTTAAAAAGGGATTTGCGCCATCTTTTCCTATCCCTCTTTCAACTTACAGTGTTCAGGACTTGGTGGTGTTCTAGAACCACAATTGCTTTTTGTGTGTGCTGTTTTTGGTCTTGAAATTGAAAAAAATATGGCGACTGTTACTATATTGCCTACTGGCCAGTGAGCAAGCAATTCCAGTGGCCAAACATGTCAGGACTGACCTCAACTGTACCACGGCCACATTCAGCCCACACCTCTACAACCCAGGCAAACAACTGAGCGCAGTTAACCTCCAGTAACATATTTGTATGTTCATATATTGCTTTCTGGTAGCATCTCTTAAATAAGGCTGTAAGCACATCACCAAACCTTCTGTTGTGGCCACCCTCTCACTTTCCCTACCCTATTACTCTGCTAGGTCCATGTCTAATTTTAATTGTATACCTTGCAATAGTTCTAATAGGTCTAATCCTCTCCACAGGTAACTCTGGCTTATCAGTGATAAGACTCATATTCTTCACTCTTACAAGCTAGTGGTTGGTAAATCCTCTTAAGCAAAAGAAAAGCTTACTCCTCCATTTACCTGCTGTATTCACTGATTGTTTTCTTGTTCTTGGTGCATTTCTGCTCCTGGATTTTAGTATTGCAATTCTTAGGAAGAGCGGTCCGCATTCTCTGTTATTTTACTTTCTTTTGCCTCCCAGCATGCCTTGCAGCATTTAAAAAGATATATGAGAGGTTTGAGACATATTTTCCTATCTCTTTTTCTACTCACAGTGTTCAGGACTCGGTAGTGTGCTAAAACTGCTATTACTTTTTGTGTGTGCTGTTTTTGGTCTTGAAATTTAAAAACAATATGGTGACTGTTACTATATTGCCTACTAGCCAGCAAGGTAACTTAATATTACATTTTAGCTATGTAACCATTGTATTCCTCAGAAAGGATCCAGGGATTGGATTCCAACTGCCCGGGTATTTTTTTGACCAAGTATGGGGCGTGATAACCAATGCTGAACTCATTGTTATGCCAGCTGCCTGTAGAATGGTAGTTATTGCTTGCAGTATGAAATAGAGAAGGGCTTAGTGCTATTATCTGGCAGATTCATTCTCTGTGCCCAACAGAGATATTTTATTTTGTAGCTAATTGTTGCGTACCTCTGGATTACATTTGGTATGGATAGTTCTTTATTTACTAATATATGTTTGCATGTTCTCCTACATAATCTATATACAACATTAAACACCTAAGTTGTAAATATCTGCTTTTCTGCTATACTACCTGCCTGAAAAGTTATATATGTATGCTGTGAATACCTGCATTTGTGTTGCTTAATCTGTTTGTAAAGTTATATATTTGAGTCATGGAATTTCCACATTTATGCTATATTCCTAATGAAAGTAGATATAGTCGAGTTGTGAATATTGCATTGAGCTGTTTAACTTGTTTGATAGGTGAAACAGCTGTGTTGTGAATATCTGCATTCTAGCTACATAAAGTGTGTGCAAAGTTATATAGTTTGTTTTGAATATCTACATTACCAACTATTTATCCTACCTTTACTTCTGGTACATGCTGTATTTTTCCAGTTATTGCCCTGAAAGTTAACTACCTGTGTATTTAGGGTCTATATTATAACAACAAATGCTTAAAATAGCGAACACTGTATAATCTATAATCGACCCTAAAATGTCAAAATGGCAAAATGCCGAACACACGGAACAGAGATTTTCTTCCCAGGTAAAAAAAAGTTGCTGGTCCATAAAAAAAAACAAAAAAAACAAACAAAACCCCCCCCACAAAATAAAGTGGGGGGGCTCCTCCCTCAACCCCCCAATGTGGGGGGCTGTACCCCCCACACCCTCCCTATTTAAATATACCAACTCCAAGATTGCACCACAGTGGAGGAAATGGCAACGTCCCAAAAATGGCCCAGTGATTTTCTTCCTTAGGAAAAATAATCACTGCTCCATGCTTTCGGGATTTTGCCATTTCGATTAAAAGGGGTCGATTTAACAGCGGTAGCTATTTTAAGCATTCGCTGATTTAATAGGGACCTTGTATTTATGCATTTTGGTTACTTACATTCCTCCTAGCTACTGTTTTTTCTTTTCCTCCCTACTACTCACTAACCTGTTCCCCTTCTTCTACTGCTCTCTCTTTCTCTCCTCTAACCCCTTCCATCTATTAACTCTACATTCTTTTGCTGTCTCCTCTCTCTATCTTTCCATCTCTTAGCTGTAAACTCTCTGACTCCTACCTAGATAACCCCTCTTCTCTCCTACATCCATATCAAGCACGCCTTCCCCCTGACCTAATTTGTCTGTCTTTTCCTATTTTTTTTTAGCAAGTAATTCCAGTGGCCAAACCTGTCAGGACTGACTTTGACCATACCACAGCCAAATCTAGCCGACACCTCTACAACCCAGGCAAACAACTGAGCACAGTTAACCTCCAGTAACATATCTGTATGTACATATATTGCTTTCTGGTAGCATCTCTTAAATAAGGCTGTAAGCACATCACCAAACCTTCTGTTGCAGCCACCCTGTCACTTTCCCTGCCCTATTACTCTGCTAGGTCCCTGTCTAATTTTAGCTGTATACCTTGCAACAGTTCTAATAGGGCTAATCATCTCCGCAGGTAACCCTGGCTTACCAGTGATAAGACTCCTGTTCTTCTCTCTTATAAACTAATGGTCAGTAAATCTTCTTAAGAGAAATAAAAGCTTACCCCTCCATTTACCTGTTGTATTCACTGATTTTTTCTTGGTCTCTGCACATTTCTGCTCCTGGTCCAACCCGTTCCATTTGCCATTGCTACAGTTGGGCTCACTCCAATCCACTACCCTACCCTCATTCCCACCCTCCATTTCAATTACATTTATACCTATCCCAATTCCACCTACTCAAATTTCTCATCCTATCACACTCCCCTAATCATGTAATCTCCTCTCACAAATTTTTGACCCATCTACTACACTCCTTTTTGTACTACTCTCCTATTTTCCTCCTTTCTCTCTTCCACTGCTATTAGCCCTCACTATTACAAATCTTCTTCTAACCTGCTCCTATATTACTTACTCCCACCTCCCACAGACTCCTTATCAAATATCCAACTACTCTAACTCTACCTTGCTACTTTACTCATTCCACACTCACTTCCCTACAACATGATCACTTCTAAATCCCTTATAGACATCACTACAACATTATTATTCCTCAAACAACATCTGTCTTACACACAAAAAGTCACCCTGCTACAATGTCTCTCATCTCTAATACTCTCTCTATAACTCTATCTGCTTTTACAACTATCATCACATCAAACAACCCATATACTTTACAAACCTACTTGTACAACAACCACTCATACACAATCACTCACCAGCTACTCCACAGCAGGCTCTTGTACATACGCAACAGATTTAATTCTACAAACCAAACTAAAAATCCTCCCCTTTCTAAACATCTATTTAACCAACTTTCCTCTAGATGGTCACCAAAAAATTAAAAAGCAGCTGCAACCTGTAACTCTACCCACCTATTGCAACCTAATTAAATGCGGAGATATACATCCAAATCTTGGCCCCTCCCATACATCCTACAACCCACCTAACTCAAAATCTCTAAACTTCACTACTATAAATCTTTAAAGCATAAGAAACAAAATTCTACACCTACATGCATGGATAAGCCTAAATTAACCTGATTTTACTGACATTGCACAGACTTTGCTTAAACCATATATCAAAGATGCTGAATTCCTATCCCCTAGCTATACTTGTCTTAGAACAGACAGACTACAGAAAAAGGGTGGTTGTGTCACCTTGATATACCCAAATGCCTTCACTTTAGTACCATACACAAAACCTGTTCCACAGTTTTCCACAGCAGAGATGCTAGTAGTCTTCCTAAAACTGAATAACTGTAAAAGCCTTTGTATCATGGTACTATACATCCCCCAGGCAATAACATTCCTATACTAGAAGATATTCTTGCCTGGACAACTAACAATATTAAAAACAAAACTATCATCTTAGGAAATGTTAACATTAACTGGCACGATATCACTAACCAGGACCCCTTCACCAACATTAGCCTATATAACTATACCCAGCTAGTCACCAATATAATGAGACCCGGCAATAAAGATGATGGAGGCTCACTCCTAGATGTAAATCCTAGTTTCTGACCCTAATAAAATCTCTACCTCTGACACACTACCAATAGTATTAGTGGCCACTTTCCAGCCTTTATAATACTTAAAACTACCCCAGTTCTAAGTAAAGGCCAATTTAAACAAACCAGAGACTTATCTCATTTCTCCCCTAACACCTTTAATGAAATCTTAAAAAGCATCAGTTGGGCAGCATTAAAAGCTCTCCCTCTTGATGATGCTGTTGAATTTTTCAATTCAACATTTCTTAGTATCTTAAATAGTTTAGCCCAAACCCGTCTAAAAAGAGTAAAGGCTAATCATGCCAGCTGGCTCACCAAACCCACAAAGCAAATCATGACCAATAGAGATAAAGCGTGGCAAAAATATAAAAATCCTTCTGACTTCACTCTATACAAACAGCTAAACAATCAAGCAAAATGACTAGTCATTAAAAATAAAAGAGAACAGTTACAAAGTCTTCAGGGCCAGCATAAACTAAGCCCAAAGAAATTCTAGGGTGCAATCAATTCCCTACTTCATCCAGGTTACAACAATAGTCCACACTCAAACCCAGATAAAAAAAACACTGAGACGGCCTCACTTTTTAACTCATATTTCATTAAAAGTATAGCTAAGATCACCACCATCTTCCCACGGATCACCTTCAGATGCCCGAAACGCCAAACCGCCGACACACAAATCACCGACACCAAAAGACCGACAACACAAAATACTGACAACGCAAAACACCGAATACCATTACACCAACACACTACACGTAAACAACACAGTACACTACATAACATATCCACTATCCCTAACCCAAACCCTAACCCTAAGGTCCGACACTACCGCACACTTACCCTACCTGCACCCTAACCCTAACTCACTTACCCACCCCTAACCCCAAGATCTGACACTACCGCACACTCACCCTACCTGCACCCTAACCCTAACTCACTTAATCCACCCCTAAACCCACAGTCCCTCACTATCGCACACACACCCTACCTGCACCCTAACCCTAACTCACTTAACCCACCCCTAAACCCACAGTCCCTCACTATCGCACACTTACCTGTCCGCTCCCTAACACTAAATCCCTCACTCTATCGCACACTTACCGAGTCCGTCGGGTTCTCACCTTGTCGGTCATCTGCGTTGTCGGTGTTTTCGACCCATCGGATTCCATGTCGGTGAAATGCGATTTCGGGCATCTGAAGGTGATCTCTTCCCACATACTAGCCCCAACTCACCTGACCAACCTTCATCACATTCCTCACTTTCCTCTCTACCCAGTTTTTTTCTCACCTGTACCTACCTCCACTATAAAAAACTCTTTCAAAACTCAAACCTTGTAATAGTGCACTAGACAACTTACCTGCAGAATTCTTACAACTATTTGCAAGCTCCATTGCCCTTCCCATCAGCATAAGCCTTAATAGATCAGTTCAGGAATCCCTTATACCACATATCTGGAAAAAAACATATGTTCTTCCTCTTCATAAAGGCGGCAATAACTCTGACATCTCCTTCTTCTGACCCATTGCTATTCTCTCTCTCATCTCCAAAATATTAGAAAAATGTGTCCATATTCAGCTTTTTAATCATCTAGTTAAAAAACATATTCTTTCTCCCACTCAACAAGGTTTCAGGCCAGGTCACAGTACTACTACAGGTTTCATTTCCTTTATGGAAACAGTAAATAGGGCTCATGATCCCAGCTTCACTGTCTCCTCACTCTTCCTTGACCTCTCAAAAACCTTTGATATAGTATCCCATCCTCTTCTGCTCACCAAACTCTCCAGTTTAGGTACCTCACCTCAACTCTAAACTGATTCTTAAACTATCTCACTGATAGGCAACAATCCACCAAATGGCAACAGTCCTATTCACCCTTCTTCAACACAACTACAGGAGTACCCCAAGGATCCATACTGGGTCTCCTTCTATTTAGTATATTCATTATCAACTTCCATACCACTCTTATTCAATGGACTGTGATCGAATATGCAGATGATTCTACAGTCATCTGCACTGCCAAATCCATTTCTGAGTTACAACTACTAATCCAAGATGCCTTTACGTCAACTGAAATTTGGATGTCAAATAACCATCTTGCTCTAAACCCCAATACAACTAAACTCCTAATATTCACCCCCCAAAAAACTATCCCCCTTAACATGAATGAATTCTCTGTCCACTTCCAGAATAATACTGTCATAGAAGTTGTTTCAAGTACTAAACTGCTAGGAGTCATCATAGATGAAAACCTAACATTTGAACTCCATACCCACAGCAACATAAAAAAAAAACACATCAAAAACTGGTATCCTGTATAGACACAACTATTTCCTTAACCTCATTGCAAAAAGGCTCTGGCCTCATCCTTTCTGCTACCATCTCCTTAACAATATCCAGTCCTCCCTGAAAACCAAACTAGACTTGTTACAATAAGGTGGCTAAATTTGCAACAAATGCAATATTTTCAGCACACCACTGTTCATCACTATGTCAACTAAACTGGCTTGAACTTCCACACTATCTCACTTACATGCAGTTAACTACTGCACATAAAATTATATATTAACCATCAACTTGCCTTTCTCTTTCCTCTTTATTTCCTTTGTATCACCTAAACAGACTTCTTAGATCTGAAAAGAAAATACTGCTCAAAGTAAAAAAACCTAATCTCTCATTTGGCCAAATGCTGTATTCTTTTACTGTCTCTAAACTATGGTATGCCCTCCCATTTTCAATTGCTTCCATCAGCAATCATGCTCTCTTTAAGAAGTCGCTCAGACAACATCTCACCTCTCTCTGGCTATGCACACGTGCCAAAATAACTCTAAAACCTAACTTGTTCTGCTATAACCTGTACTACTCTCTGGCTTGCACATGTACCTAATAGCTCTCTCTAAAATCTAACCCATTTTGCTACACCTGTACTTTACTCCATCTTTACATTTGTACATCTTTCCATTCTCTCACTTCCATAACTAACTACATGAGCTCTTACTCTGCCTTGATAAATGTCTTCTGCTCATGCCTACAAATCTCCAACAGTTAATTATCACAAAACTAATATCCAATTTGTCCAAATATTTAGCAGTTAATAATCATAAAACTGATTTTTCTATTTGCATAAAGTACACCAACACTGTTAATTACATGACATAATGTAGATGTGTATTATGTATGTAAATAATCTGTACTGTTGTGCTCATGCTATGTCAATGCTTGTGACTGTATACACTCCATGTTGTCTGTTATTTATTTTATTGTATGTATTTGTTAATTGTACGTGAAGCTTTTCTTCTCAGGCCTTCACTGAAAATGGGCTCACATAGGGCCAGTGGACTTTCCTGGTAAACAAATGCAATAAGTAAATAAATAAATATGTATTTTGATTATGACTAATTTTATTATTCAGCTGGCCTTACCACTGACTACTTAGTTAAGGTGGGATGAGGTGCAGAGTATCAGGCATTACTGTGCACGTTCATCTTTCTGACTGCCACTGTAATTTCTGAACACTTGTCAGACCTCTCAACTGTCCAGATTTTCACAGAATGTCCAGATTTTTGACTCAGATTTTTGGTCTGTTTCTCATACAATTGTTTTTTTTTCTGGCAAATCACTGATAAATAATTGAGGACTGAAGTCAGAAAATAATGGCACATATTTGAGTTTCAGATTTCATATCCTTCATAAAAATTCATAGTAATGCAAAACCTGTTATTCTATTAACTTTCTAAGCTTGTAAGAGCAATATTTAAAAAGTATCCCTATTTTGGGGTCTTTGCCTCCCCATTGTATGTGGCTTTGTCCAGATTTCTTGCTCTAAGAAGTTGAGAGGTATGCAGCTTGTACAAGGATCCTCTCTGCTCACTGCATTTTTTTTTCAATTTATTTAATTTAATTGCATTTTAGTAGTGTAATACTACAGTTTTTGTAATTATTATCCTTGCAAAGGAAATCCTTGGAGTATTATCCCGACGTGTTCCTTTAGTGCAAGGTATTTTGAGAAAAGCCTGCATAATTTCTTTTTCATGAACAGTTCTAGGACTCACTGTAGTGGCCCACCTTTATTATTTCCTTTAACCTGTGATAATAATAATAATAAAAAAAAAAAAAAAAAAAGAATGTCAAGTAATTTTCTTTTTGAAAATTCCATGTTTTTGAATTATTACTAAATTCTTAGAATCATGCCTAATTGTGTGAATTATGACAAACGTGATTTGAATTAGGTCTAGGGACGGAAGTAAAAAAATATAGTATTGACTAATAATATTTTTTAACACCACATCACAAAGATTGTTTCCACTTGTAGGTTCTTTACCAATCTAGCCTCGGTTATTAGACCAACCAACTATTTTCTAAATTGCTTATCTTGGTGAGGGGCACAGAGACAGTAAACTGAGCAGGCCAAATAAGACTACCCTATCAGCAGTAATGGCATCTAGCTCATCTTGGGTTTTGCTTAGGCCTTCACAGGCTGGAAGGTTGATTTACTCTCACTAGAATGTGTCTGCCTGGGGCATCTGCCCAGTCAGCTGTGCATGGTATCCCTCCTGCAAGTGGTGCTTATAAGGTGTCTTTACTGGAAGTTCAAATCACATTAACTGTTTCTTCTCAATCTTTTTTTATTGCATCATGATATGAGTACACATGCAATTATAAAAGAGATTTTGTTTCCATTATACAAATATGATTTTCCCCTTTCCCTTTAATAATTATTCAATTTAACGTTATAGAGATGCTCATGTCTTGTCTTCCCTCAAATATCACTCCTGTACATTATTCTATTTGTATTGCTCCCACAGAATTAATTTATTTCTATATAATTTTCTAATTCCATTTTCTAAAGATCTCACCGCTAGTTCTTTTATTTCCTTTACAACACTTAACATTTCTGTTACAAATGGCTTTGCTTTAGACTTCCATTTCCTAGTAATTGCTTTTTTGGCAGTCATTGTCATTAAATTGACTACAGATTTACTGTGTCTAGGCAATTTATTTTCTATATTATTTGGTCTCCTAACATTTATGACAAGGTATCCTGTAGGGAACTTCTAAAATCAACTCAGCTGCGGTGGTGCAGCAGTAGCTTTGTTGCCTCACAGCAAGAGGTTATCCCGTTCGATTCTCGGCTGGAGCCCCTTCTGTGTGGAGTCTGCATGTCCTCCCCGCGGTTGAGTGGCGTTCGAAAAACATGCGTGAATGGGCATGCCTTCGTTGAAGGTTGGGTGCCAGGCTGGCACCTCGGCACCATAAAAATCGACTGCCAATCATTAGCGGACCGGAGTTCCACTGTGGCGACCCCTAAATGGGAAAACCTGAAAGAAGATATTACCAAAGAATATGTTCCCAGGTACCTTACTCTTTTCCATTACACATCAAGGAATTAGTGTCAACATGCAGGAAAATTCTTTGAAGTTTACTTGGGGTATAATGCAAAAATGTCCATGGAAAAATCCTAAACCATTAAAGAGAGCCACACAAAGATCCTCACATTGTTTCTTTGTATACTGCCTTTCCATTCTCATTTGTCAGTGTTTTCAAACCTCTTCTGATAGATTCTTATAGTTATCATGCATATATGCCCTACTAATTATCTCTTATTTAACATAGTTTTGTTCTAGATTCAGTTATAAACTCAGACAGAACTGGTCTTTTGTTTAACATTCCCAGATCCCCTTCTCTATGACTATTCTCTAATATTCATCGGTGGTAGGGAAGGCAGCCTTTTAATGCAGTCCAAACGACTGCTTGGCCCCATCCCACTCTATGACTTTTCCCTGCTTTGTTATTTTTTCCCAATACTGTGGGTTCTCTGCTAATTTCTGCTAATAAATTTCGGCTTCCTCTTGACTATTTTCTGTGCCCCTAATTACAGTCATCCCTATTGGTAAAATCTCTTTTCTCCATTCCTGTTTTGAAATTATTTTCTGCTACTTTCTGCATATAATATTATATATGGTTGTTACTTTTTTCCTTATGTTCCTGCATCCATAAACCTACTATCTCTTTATTTCATGAACCCCATTTTCAGTATTTAGGAGTTGTGGTTGATCATCTTGAGTTGATGATTTCCTCACTCCGTCATGAAGCGGGAGCCCAGCAACCCTATGATGGAAACATATTTCTTTCATTTGATTAATTGATCTCACCCTTTTGCCATGACTCAAAGTTTAACACCATCGGTGAGAGTGAGGGCATAGACTGTTTGGTAAATGGAGAGGTATTTCTAGGACTCACACCTTGTATTTACACCCCAGTCTAGTACAACACTTTCAGTTTTGCTCCACCTATCCTCTGATCAAGCTTCTGATCCCTCTACCCTCATTCATAAACAAAGCCACATGATACTTAAACTCCTGCACCTGAGATAACTGCTAACCCCCACACACACACACCTACAGAGAGCAATTCACTGTTTTCTAGACAGGAACTAGTAGCTCAGATTTAGACATGCTGGCTCTCAACCACCTTTCATAAATAAAAAGCAGGAATTCCTTTATATACATGTCTTTCAATTAGATGTTTCACAGTTTGTAGTTTAAGTCATCCCTGATGATAATTCCAGGACCAGCATATCGATTACTGATATTTGTTAGGAATTTGTGTTGTGAGATTTTCTGAGATATGGCCAGTAGTGACAATAGAAGCAAGTATTACCATAACCTGGGTCAATTGAAGGGTACAGTTTCATTGGGTGCAAACTGTTAGGGGTCTGACACCTTAGGAGAGTTTCTAATTTGATGCAAGGGCAGTAACATCATCATACCTCTCAACTTCTTAGAGCAAGAATTCTGGACAAAGTCATACATAAAAGTGGGACAAAGGACCAAAAATAGGGACAGTTTTTAAATATTGCTGTTACAAACTTAGAAAGTTGATGGAATAATAGGTGTTGCATTAGCATGAATGTACTGAAGGGTATGACGTCTGAAATTCAAATGCCTGTCATTATTTTCTAAATTCAGTCTTTAATGATTTGTCATTAATTTGCTAGAAAAAACACAATTTTATGAAAAATGGACCAAAAATATTAGGCAAAAATCTGGACATTCTGTGAAAATCTATACGGTTGAGAGGTGTGAACATCATGCATTTAAGGAGACAAGGCCATTCCTTTCAGGATCCAAGCCTGATACTGGGCCTGCTTACATTTATCTGTTTAGTTAATTGCAGCAAGGAGTTAGTCTAAGCGCTTTGTTACAGTTATAGTGGGATCTCTTTCTCTTTTGTTTTTGGACCTTTTTTCTTTCCTCAATGCCCTCCTCCTGAGGAAGAAAGTGTGTACCAGTATATATCTATATCTATACTTATATCTATATCTATCTATCTATCTATCTATCTATCTATTATATATATATATTAATTTCTGAGTTATCTGTAACAAAAATAAGACTGCACCTAGACATTGCTGTAAACAAAAAATCCTTCAGCTTTGCTGTAGTTCCTAATATAATGACAGTGTTCCAATTTACCTCTGCTTCTTCAATTTTGTTTTTAAAAATTGTCTCCATAATTGTATACATTGACAAGTCATTTAACAACAATAATAATATTTTGAAGTTACAATGAAATGTATTCATTCTTTGCATTTAATTATACCTGTTGGTCATAGTTTATGTTATGAATCCTGGTAGGTCTGTCAGATATATAGCAAGGTTAAAAAAAACTAAGAACTCCATTGTGAATCTTTTCACACAATGTAATGCACTGAATAAGTAATACGATCTAAGCTATTTATTGGAAGTTATTTTTTCAAGCATTTTGATGTCATATGGGAAGAAGGAAGTATTCTGCCAAAGGTATATGTTCTATTAGTTGCAGCATGGACTTTAGGTTCAGTGGCAAGACTTCTGTCTTACAACAACTCCAGAGTCCAAGGCTTAGTTCTGCCTTTGAGACACTGCATTTGTAGAGTTTGCCTGCTCCTCCTCTGTCCGCATGAGTTTTCTCTTAGTACTTTGTTTTTTTCTCACATTTCAAAAACATACAAGTTAATAGGCTACTTTAACGTGTCCATATGTACTGTATTAACCACTTGCTCATGTGGTGTGGGTTGTACCTAAAAACAGTTTGAGGACAACTTTATTTACCTGGTTATCAAACAAATATATAAAAAATAGACCTATATCGCTTCATTTAAGAAAAAAAATGCTTCACATTATTTACCCCTTGCTAGTGTGAAGACTTTCTCCAGGATTTAATAAAATCTGTGTAGGCACCGTGTAGAGCCTACACGGAATGTATCCATGTTCACGGGCACAGTTCCCCCTCAGCAGAGTGCCATGCATATTAATGATGGTGCATTGCTGAGTGAGAGGAACATTGTTATTGAAACATTGTAGGGAGAGGTATAATGCTAACTGTGGCTGCAGATGAGTTTGAGACTCTCTGCAATGGTCTCCACCACTGTTCTATAATGTCCTGTATTAATTTTGTTTAAAATGTTTTTATTTTTTTTTTTTAAAAATGCATGTTTACACGGTGCAGAACTGAACACAGCAATGCCAAGCTGTGCTCACAGCTAGACAGCTGACACCTGACAGACATCTAAAAATAGAAACCAGATATAATTAATTATTTCCTAATATATGTAAGTGAGTATAAGTGAGTTTAAACATGTTTTTGCAGTGCGGCACACTGCAGTGCTCAGCACTGCTAACAGGTAGCTTAGTGGTAAATGTGAAGGTATACCAGATTTCTTAATATCCACATAGCTAAATGAGTAAAGTTATAGGTTTGTGTATAGTAGGTCCAGAGTTTGAATACATGGAAGGGAAAACATGTATGTATTTTTGATATACACATCATGCACAAAATTTTAAAATATGGCCCCCTTGCACTCTGCTCAACTGTGCTTAAACCTGCTACGCACTGCATAAACATGGTAATGGCTGCCAGTGTTTGTGCGCTGCTGAGCTGTGCTTGGCTGGTTTGCACATAGCCAATCATCAGCAGAATTAAGGTTCTGTGAGTTTCCACGCTGCTCAGCTCTGTTGAGCTGGTTTGTACACATGTTAAGTGGTGCAGTCCTTTTTTGAATGTTGCCCAATGATGTGTAAGGGTGGGAAAACAGCCTATATTAATCCCAATAGGTGAGAATTCAGCAGAATCCACTGGAGTTTGATCAACTGAAGGCATGGCTGGTGGTGTTGGTGAAGGTATATGCTTTCAGGCACAGCATTGAGGCATTCTGGAGTCCTGGGTCATGGTTGGGCTCCTCATCAAAAACCATGATAATAGGCTGCTGTAGGGTAGTTTCCATGGCTCTGAGTGTAAGGCAGAGGCTTGGGACCAGTTGGCCAGAGAGCTCACCAGTGTTACTGGTATCCCCTGCACTGGTGAGCAGTGACATCACTACCATGATGACCTGAAAAGGTGAAAGAGGAGAACCTCGGACACCTGGGTCCAAGAAGTGAGGGCTGTGAATGCCCCACAAATATGTAAGTATGTCTTCTGCTCTCTTAACTCAATGAAAGCTGTATGTCTGCAAAATTAGTATGCATAATGGTGTGCTTTTCTCCCAACAGCTGCAGCTGAGAGGGCTTGCAATGTCAAGTCCCATGCTGGATGCTTGGCCAGGTTGCTCAGTGAGTCTGGTGATTACGGATGTATTATGCTAACCATAGTGAAATAAGCAAGAAAGAGTAAAGCATTAACTGCAATAAAGTATATACAGTAAAGTCTGTAGTGCAATAAATGTGGAATTAGAGCTGTAGTGCAATGGCTGAATAATGCCAACTGTAGTGCAATAAAAACATGAAACAATAACAATAACTGCAATGAAGTATATACAATAAAGTCTGTAGTGCAATAACTGTGGAATTATAGCTGTAGTGCAATAAATGAATAATACCTACTGCAGTTCAATAAAAAAATGAAACAATAACAATAACACCAAGGAAAATGGTGTACACCAGGATTGTCTTGTTGTTACCATTGCAGTAGAGCTGTATGCATTGAGGCTGTAAGGTAAGGTGCTGCAGTCAAGTATAACGATGTAATAGCTATAGAATGCAAATATAATGGCTGCAAAATATATTGATTAACTCATATAGTACATTTCAAGGCTGTCTCTAGGCCAGTACTGGTCACATAATGTTCTTTCATCCACAGACATCAGGTAATAAAGGTATATAGGTGAGGTAGCCCACTCCATGAGGTGATATTGTATGTTGACTTCACAGATATTTCAAACCACTAACAATAAAATGTGTACACCAGCACTGTCGATACTGAAATATAGCTTAGTTACTATCTGTGTTATGCTTGTATTTTATGCATGTGAGTTCTGTCACTTCAGTCCAGTGTAACACTGTAGTAGTTCTATCAGGTCATATTTTGGTTCAAGGTGAGCTCTAGGTAAATATCAGTCAGTCAGCAATCAGCAGTGGCTCAGTAGCTCAGTTTGTTAAATGCACTGTATATAGTACATTTTGCCATGCACAGAGCAGGGTTCGAATCCTGTGGTATGTAGCAGTAAATATTACAGTAGCAGTCATGTAATGCTCACAGTTTCTCTCTCCACAGGATCTACAAGCAAATGGGGGAGGTAGCCCATATTATGAGTAGATAATTGTGTGCTTAGATGTCACAGACTCTTAAAATCTTTAGCAAGAATGTGTTCATTAGTAATGTTCAGTCAGAAATAAAATGTGTAATCCTGGTATGGCTATATGTTGCAGTCAATTAATACATCCTATGCAGATGCCCCCTGCAGTTGCTGCTATTGGGTTCTGTTCACATGCCTGCCAACCAAGGCATGACAGCTGTTTAGCATCTATACTGGACACATACATGTTTCTCAAGTGTCACAATTTCACATTCTGTAATTACTATTGCATAGTCCATCTGTCACAGGATTGCCACCGAAATGATTAACTGGATTGCAAAGTATCACCAAATCAGCCTACAGAACACCTTGGTAGTTATATAGGTCCACCTGATGTGCAAGTTTTCTGTGTAGCTTTCTACCCACAGTTGTTACTGCTTGGTCCATAGTGTCTCATGCAAATAGCTTGAGAGGTATGTATGTGCTACATCAGTTATAGGAGACCTGTAGTCATGGTACACATAGAGAAAATACAGACCTGTGGAGTAGATAGTAGTACTCTTGTCAGGGAAATGCAGTGTCACTAATGGACTGTTTTTCTCTCTCTCCCCACCCCTTATCTTCATTTATTTATTATTGTTATTCATTGGTTATGGTTTACTATTAACATACATTGTTACATTAACTGTATTTTGGAATATGTGTTTTATTATTGTTATGTATTATAACGGTTGCATATTAACATATATTGTTAAATTACCTATTTTGTTGGCCTTATATTGTAACTGTTATTGGCATGCTGTTGACATACTAACTGTTCTGTTATTTATTGTTGTGTTTCACATAATATGCATTGATATGTAATTGGGCTATTTCCAATGCTGTGCTATGCTGTTATTACTAACAATGATTTGTTCATAATTAACCTATACTTATTGCTATACCTCCATTATCACAGCACGTCAAGGTAGGCAGGTTCCGGCTGATCTGCCTACCTTGCCTCAACTGGCCATGGCACCGAGATCTAGCATGTCTGGGAACCAGACCGGTGATTACCTCTCTGCTGCCTCTGTACCACCCAGGGTATTGGGTGGGACTGCCTCAGGGGATGGGGCCAGCCTCCCCCTGGGAGCAGTGTTGTAGGGGCCATTGTCACACAGGCTGAACTGTTGGTCCTGGTGCCCATGATTGTTCATCTCAGCTATGAACGCTGTCTATGCCAGATTGAGAGCATGCTGGTCAAGCTACTATGGCAGCCTCACCCTGGCAGCCAGCCTCCAGCACACCCACCCTCGGGGCAGTGAAGGAGCAGTGCCAACAGTCCCATGGATGGAGACACGAGTCATGCTGCTGCCGTCTGGAGGCATATGCGACTTGGATTCCAGAACACCCTCCCATCCAATGTGTTCACCACCTCATGTGTCACACACCACCCCTGTCTGCTGTCTTGTCTGTTTGTGAATGCATCCTTTCCTACCCAACTTACCTCCCCACATGTCCTTTCACCAACATTCCACTCTCACCTTAATAAAAAAAATGTGCACCTGTTCCAAAAAAAATATCACCTCTTACAGAGCTCTCCATTTCACATGTGTCCACTGGACACAAGTAATTTGGTCCATTTGGCTGGACAACACAGTTATGTTGCCTGCATCCCTCTCTCTGGAGTTTGAGAGTTTAAATTCATCTTCAAATTCTGTACAAGAAATGGATAGCTATGGTTCTTTCCTACACCCTTCCTGCACATCCCTACCTGCTTTTCACTATGTTTATCCCCCTTCTTGCCCCGATTTCACCACTTTCCTATCACCCCCTTTTTCTTTATTTTTTTTAGCTCGGATCTGCATGGCATGCCATGTCGCACAGCTCCACTTAGCTCAGCTAAATAGAGCTTTAACGATAAAATGTGTTTATAACATTGTCAGACACATGTACAAAATAAATACCTGTGCCATGAGTCAAACCCGAGCACATCACATGTACACTAACCCACCATGCCACTCAAATCTGGATTAAAAGAGGTGTTTTCATCAAAACATAATGATTGAAACTTACAGTCATTAGGCATGTCTTAGTGGAGCTGCACACCATGCTGCACCACGCAAACTGGAATTAAATCTAATGGGAAAAATGGGAGTGTACCTTTGACTCTGGTGCAACAATACACCTCTAGACAGCCAAAGACATAATAATGGATGTAAGTGGGGCCTGTGATACCAGGTAAATGTGCCCTTTTATCAGCAACATGTAAAAAGACACCTGCTAAGGCATCAATGGCAAAGGACATGTTCAACTGGGACCGTGGTGCAGAAATACAGCCATATAAAACATTGCACATACTGACAGATGCAGACAATATGTGTCACAGCCTGTATGTCTGCACATATACCTTGCAAATATACCTGCTGTAGCAGTGAATCAGTAGTTCAGTCTGTTAAATGCCTTGCCTACAGTACATTTTGCCACACACAGTCCTGGGTTCAACTCCAATCTTCTGATGCAGTTCAATAACATTATTGTATCCACGGCAATTAATGACTGAGTCATGCAGTCTTTACCACACAGGTTACTGCTAATTAAAGAGCTGCTATACAGTTTTGCAAGTCAAAGGTCTGCAGGTAGGGACACAATGTACATATTCATATATCCTAACTATATATTTCCTACTACTCTGTTATTGGCACTGTTGCATAACAGACGTACCTTATTCACATGCCTCTACTGGACTGTAAAGGGTGCCCTTACCCTGGCTCTGGAATAACAATAGGGCTGACACAGCTGCCACAGTTACACATACAGCTTGTTGTCCCCCAAAGTATTCATACTCCCCCTATGTGTTTTACACTGCAGCAGCAGCTGCAGCCTGTAGCATACACAGCTGTATGTAAAGGTAGCTGCTACAGACCTACCATACCTCCCAACCCCTAGAATAAGGAATTCAGATACAGCCATATTTAATAGAGGGAACAAAGGCCCAGAGATAGGAACATGTTTAACAATTTGCGTATATTCAGAAAATTACCGGAAGCAAAGCTCAACAAAGGAGTACTGCATTCCACCAGGTATGTAATAGATTTCTCCATATAACAGGAGGAGGTGGTAGGATGGAGGTATGGGGAATACAGATTACATCCATAAGCCTGTCTTAGATCTATGGTAATGACATGTCAGTGATACTCTGCTGTCCTACACCTACAGGCATGCCTCTCAACTGTCCCTGATTTTCATTCACATCTTAGCTCTGTCCCTGTCTATCTCTCCTATAACGGTTGGCTGCTGTAGGAAAGCAAATGAATTACACATAATAAATAGTGACATACGTAAGGGTGTACACTCCTGTAATGTCAAACAATGTACAGTAATTCACCTCCTCTCATTCTGTTAACATTTCACACAAATAGTTCTAGCATTTTAAAAGTGTTCCTGAGTGTCTCTGATATACTCTGGCTAAGTCCCTGCATCTGCTGACTCTCCCTGCTTGGTTGAGAGCTATGCCTAACATACCTGCCAATCTCTTACAACAAAAAATCTGGACAAAGCCATAAGTAATGAAGGGACAAAGGCCCAAAATTATGGACACTGTTTAAAGATTGTTCTTACAAAGTAAGAAAGTGAATAGAATAATAGATATTACAGTAACATAACTGTGTTCTGAAGGGTATGATGTCTGATACTCAGATGTCTGTCTTTATTTTCTGACAGTCAACCATTAAAGATTGACCAACCATTCATCAGACATCCACAATGTTGTGTGAAAAATGACCAAATCGATGAGGCAAACATCTTGACATTCTGAATCAAAAGATGTGTGCAAGTCTGAAGTAGACTAAAACCAAAAAACAGGACTTGCACAAGTGCCCAAATGAAGGTCAAAAACCAAACTCCTTAGATAAGCACAAGCACTTTATTTCCTTAATGCTGCAACACAAAAGAATACGTTTTCAACATAGAATCCAAGTCTTCATCAGAGATGAACAAATCACAGTAGACCTTACATCATTTTATACCATTCAACCTTAAAAAGCCCACGACTCTTTTGCTCTATCCAGTATTCACTCTATAATTACTACTGTAGTAACAACACAACAAACAAATTTTCCATTAGCGTGGAAAATTTGTTTGTTGTGTTGTTACTACAGTAGTAATAATAGAGTGAATACTGGACCGAGCAAAAGAGTCGTGGGCTTTTTAAGGTTGAATGGTATAAAATGATGTAAGGTCTACTGTGATTTGTTCATCTCTGATGAAGACTTGGATTCTATGTCGAAAACGTATTCTTTTGTGTTGCAGCATTAAGGAAATAAAGTGCTTGTGCTTATCTAAGGAGTTTGGTTTTTGACCTTCATTTGGGCACTCGTGCAAGTCCTGTTTTTTGGTTTTGGATCTTGACATTCTGCAAACATCTGTATGGTTGAGAGGTATGATGCCTACAGGGAACATATAGTACAGCAGGTTTGCATTGTTTTCTGTCATTGGGGCACACTGATGTTGATGGAATGTCCCCATATAGTGGTTGTAATAGCACATTGCTATTTGTCTGGCCGTGGCTGTATGACATATTAGTGGGAGTTTGCCCATAGGGGACATACCACAGTAAACTGCAATGCTAGGTGTAGGAACATACATCAGAATCTGTCATGGCACACAGGGACATACCCCAGTATTGCTACTGTCTTGGTTGTATCCACTCATGTAGTGTGTTGCCAGACTATGAGGAATGATGTATGAGGGAGCAGTGGATAGTGCAGGCCATTATGGGTGTGCTGGATCTGTACATAGTGGATATCCATGTATCTGGTCCTGTAATGTGTTCCCCTTTTGTTGCCTTTCAGGAACCATGTACTGCAGAAGAGATGCCCCCTTCTCAGATGTGGAGAATGCGATAATAGTGGTGGACTCAGATACCACCATCAGATCTTGTTACCTAGGAGGAGGCATAATCGTGAACAGTGGGCAGTATTGTGGGCAGACCTTTTCCGGGATGTTAATGAGATTGGCTAGCAGGATAGGACCTGTGAGCAAGTCTGACACCAGGCCACAGACATGGTGAATGCTGCATGATGAAGGGCAGCTGATGTTGCCAGGGATCGTGCCACCACTGGTGGAGGGCCTGCAATGGAACAACTACTCTAGCCACAGAGGAATTCCTGGTGAACCTAGGAACACAAGACAGCTCCCAGGCATCCATCATGGAGGTGGGTGCCACAGTGTCTACATCAGAGGACCATCCAAGTAAGCTTACTGAGTTCACCAGTATAATACTGTATTAGTCATTGTGGCAGGCTGTACATACCTGTACATATATGTTAAGCCTAACTGCATTGGGGGGGGGGGTTGGGGTTTAAGCTCAGTTGTGCAGACATACTCAGAATGTCAGCAATACAGTCGGTATCACAGTAGCTACTATACATGTGGATATATGCATGTATTACCTTGTAGTGCTGCAACATTTGGTGGTGCTGACAATACCTCTCCCTCACCTTTTCATAGGTCCATCAGGTGTGGCCCAAGTCCATGATCCTGTACCTGGTAAGCATGATACATTTGTTTTGCAGATCATATATACCCTATGAAAGTTAAGAGCTGCCATATTGTCCTATGTACAAATGTGTTTAGCCAGAGTATATTTTTTTGTATGTTCCATTCTGGAACAGTTGACTACAATTCATAAACTGGGTAGTCACAGGTGTGTATTTGAATAAACATTAACACATTTGTACTTATAGTTATGAGCGACTACACAGCCTGGTATACATGAGGCAATTACTCCAAGATGCCTGTTCAAACACTAGAGGGAGATGGTACATACCTAAGGCAGTGACACTAGTACTGGCATATCATTCTCAAGATAGGTGTACTGGGTTTTATGTGTAGTCTTATTGGGGATTTGGAGAAAGAGGGAGAAACTAGCCCCAGACTGACTGTAATCTCTGTGTGCTCTTAAGGGAAATTGTACTTTACTGTCTGTGTACGTGTCCTCCTCCCAATGTGTACATCCCTCACTGGTGCTAGTGGTGAGGATTGAGCCTCAGTTCCACCACTGCCAAACAATTAATTTGTGACATCCCTGCACTGGCCCAGTAATCAAGGAGCCTCAATCCTCACCATAACACCAGTGAGGGACACACTCCAGATCCCCAATAAGACTCCCCACTGGCACAGCTACAAGGTTGGAATATTAGCTGAGTAGTGAAATCAAAACCTCCAGCACCCTCTCTGTCCAATCAGTGCTTCATGTCCCTGCCCAAGTAGCTGACACACACACACTTTGAGATTTGATTTATACACGAAAACAAAGACATGCCTGGGAAATGCTGGCACGGGTTTACTAGCTATGCCCCCTTCTGCCCAGACTGTAAGGTAGTACCAGCTGCTGCCAGCCACTACTTTTAAGGCCCTTACCAAAGGGTGCCCAATTATACTGTGTAATGTTACGATTAATCCAAATGGTAAGTGTGACCAAGACTAAGGCTATTTAGGCGTGGCCTATACAGGTCTCCAAATACATATGCAAGTACTTTAAGAGCTTAAATATCTCTAAATAAACCAGCCACAATTAAAACGTTTAAATATACTTAATAATAAATAATAAAAGAACAAGACAATACTCAAATAACACAATAAATGCAAAGTTCAGAATCACAGGAAATATTTTAAAACAACATTGCAGGACAGTCTCAAAAATACAGAGAACATCTAAACTAATCTTTACTATATTCCTATCTATATCTAAAGAAATACTATGCCTAAATCTTACTTACAGAGCAAGGCAAATGCAGATGAGAAGTGTTGAATGGATATTTCTAGATCCAAGACAAGATACAAAATGCACAATCCTTCTCTGAGAGAGTTCTTACATTACTATCAAACATTACTGCTGGATCAGCTTGGATGATATCACTCTTTGTCACCTGCCTTCAGTTCCCAGGCTAACAGATACCAACAGAATTTTATCATCTCTGTGTGAGAAGTACATATCTCTCAGATGTGCAGCTGCTAGAAAGCAATAAACCATTTTACATTTTAAGCCTAGTAATTAAAATTACTTTCAAGACAACAGAAAAACTTCTAGCTTTAGACATTGTGTCTACTTGCTGCATTGAAACGGAGAGATAACACAATTGTAAAACATTTTGAGTCCAACTTATTTTCTTGAAGTTTTGCAAGTTAACTCTGTATGTTCCAATCTTTACTATTAAAACATACATTTGCACAGGTATATATAGTTTATATATATTCCTGTTCTTTTCCAGTAGGGTACACTGTGGTTAAATTCTTGAAGCTCAGTACATAACATACAGTTCTACAGCAGTAGTTTAATATGCACATAACATATTGTTCTCTTACATTTGTAAGACAAGCATATGAATCATATTAATAGTTACAGATGTCATATGATTATTTTCAAAATTCTAGCTAGCTGGGCTGGCAGCATGACAATATATATTGGTATCATATGTATATGTGGTACATACTGATAGGTACACTAATCATGTGAAAGGGGGATAGGGGCTGACAGATATGTATACTTAGCTGTCTGTATGTACAGACGTATTTCCACAGAGCAGGTCTTTGTGATGAAGAGGCAACAGATTTGCGCTCAAGTTAGCTAAGTATAAGAGCATGCCCAGTGAGTCTGTTCATATCTACAAGGTGACTCCAGGCCAAAGCTACCTGTACTCCAGTCCAACATTTTGTGTGCTGCAGACATTGGCTGCTGCACCTGTTTCCACTGTACAACACATCCCTGAAATTGTCCATGGCATTCTCCGGCTATGTGTTGTACTTAATATGTGACTGGGGTACATAATGTAACACCACACATAAGGTGACAGTCTGCATTCCTCTGACTGCACATGTTTTTGCAGAATTTCCAGCATTTTGCTCCATATGTCTGGTCTGTTCCTTATGCATTTGTGGTGTTCCAGTAAAATATTGTATAATGCAGTCACTGAATTGTACTAACTATGGACACATTTAATTGATGGCCTTTACATCCTGCAGCTATTCTGTTCTGTTGCAACATGCTGTTTTACTAGTTACCTTCTAGGTTAATCAGACCATATGTAATGTCTGTCTGTAGTTTTGACTCTTTTCACCCCATTCTCTCCAACTTTGTCCAACTTTCTTACAGTAACAGATTGAGGGGTATGACAGTCTGTGAGAGTACCACCATACGAGTACCTCACATGCAAAATATGTGGATGCTGCCAGTTTCATACTATCAACACAGTCACCCATACTAATGTCCCTAGCCCAGGGAACCACACCAGCTGCCAGACAGAGATGTGTAATCCCTCACACAATCAACAGCATACAGCCATATATCATCACCCTTATGTTAAGTGAGACATACAATGTGTGGACAGGTTCTATGTTACAGCCTTGGAATTGGCTGGTCTGCTGATATATCATTACTGATACTGTTACAGCATTTGTATGGGAACACTGCTATGTTGTGGGTGGGGGACGACTAGCCCATGATCTGCTGGCATAGACAGTTGTGCAACTGTCGTGTGACTCCACTTTTTGCCATCTCCCTTGAATAATATAGTGGATTTTCCAGCCATGTGGCTTAGTGAATATTATCAAGCACATACTATTGGACAGAGTACCTGTTGTCCCAAGTGACTGTTATATCAGTCCTAGTAGCCCTGTAGCCCACTATATTCCCTTGCATACATGCGGCAGGTCCATACATATGCCACCCCATACAAGTGATGTATATGTGAGCGACTTACCTTGTGAATGCAGCAGTTGACAGACCTGTAGTTTGGGGCTGACTCTGATGCACACAGTGCACAGCCAATACATGGCTAGGTACAGGTTGTGTGGGCTGGCTGGCATCCTTTTTACTATATGTATGCAAGTCACAGTAAGATGTCAGTCGCCAGGGCCCTATGTTGTCAGTGCATATGCTATGCATTGTCTCTTGGCCAAGGCCAGGGCATACTGGGTAAGCCTATGTCTGCCTACAGGGACATCTTCAAGGGCTTTCTCATTTGAGTTCTCCTGTCGGTATGGTTGTGGGGACCTAGACACTGGTGGGGGTGTGTGTATCCCTTCCCTTTGCTGATCCTGTTGCAGCTGTTTCCACAGGATCATATTGTGTAGTATGGAACATACTGTGAACATCTGTGCACATGTGGCTGGAGAGTACTGCAGGGCTTCACCAGATATATCGAGGCATGGGATCCGTGTCTTCAGCAGCCCAAACACACGCTCTATGATGTTCTTAGTTTGTGCATGTGCCTCATTATGGCATTCCTCCGTGGGTGTTTGTGCATTTCTGATGGGTGTTGTCACTCGCTTGGTCAGGATGAAACAGACAAACATCATGGGTTTTTATTCAAGCAGCTTTATTGTACACAAACACATCATAAATGAGGCTAAGTAACTTTAGCTTATAAACATGCTAGCTATCATGCACATAGATGTTAACACTCTGGCTTCACCTTCAAAATGGCACTGAAGCTAACACGTGCTTGGTATTTATATGCAGACACAGATCTTGGAAATGCTTCTTAAAGGTACAACACACCTGTAATTCTACATCCTCCCTCCTTGAGAAATGAGTTAGGCATTGTCAATGATATTAATAAATATGCAATTTACACAGAGTAATTTTCATCATGCAATTATATAAAGCTAGAAACATCTATACGACTATGTCCCAGTTGCTGCGTATTTCACACTAGGCTTTGAAATGCGACCATATCATATGACATAAAATTTGGGATCTGGTTTAGCAACTGGGATTGTCTTTGCTAACTGTTCAGTTTTAGAAACCTTGGGATCATCTGCTAGAACAGTATCAGTTGTCAAGACACGTTCTGGAACAGAACTATCATCTGGATTGCTCTGAGAGTTAGAGTCTTTATCACAGGAACAATGCTGCAACATCAGTACTGCTACAGGAAGAAGATGTTTGCAATTTCTACTGTACTCCACAAACTTGGATTTAACAAAATAGTATCTCGGATCTGCACATATACACATTAGTTGACCAAAATGGTCAAAGCCTTTTGCCATTTGTATCCTCACTGTCTCTCCATCTTTCAACAGACGAAGAAATCTGCTCAGGCTATCATAGCTGGACTTTTGGAAAGAATGATTCCTGGATAACTGGGGTCTAATTCCTTTCTGTTTTTAGCTTTAGGCCTCAGTAAACTAGAACTGATAGGCAACGTTGTTCTGGTTTGCCTGGATATAAGTCTCTGAGCAGGTGAGCCAAGTATATCGTCATGGGGTATGTTTCTGAGATTGAGTAAATTAAAAAAAACATCGGCATTATCACACTTTGACTTCTCAAGTAATTGCTTTGCACTCTGTACTGCATATTCAGCAGATCCATTTGATTGAGGATACACTGGACTACTAATAGCATGTACAAAGTCCCACTCTCTTGCAAATTTCTGAAACAATTGACTGGTGAATTGGGTACCATTGTCAGAAATTAATCTCTGGGGACTGTCATAGACTGAGAAATGGCACTTTGACTTAGTAATGACTGTAGTAGAAGTTAGATTAGGTAGTAGATCAATCTCCAACCAATTTAAATAAGAGTCTACCAATACTAAGTAATGTTGATTACTCCACTTGAATAGGTCAATAGCTACTATTGACCAAGGTAGTTCAGGGACTTTACTTAGTTGAAGTGGCTCTTTTTGCAAATGTGGTTTAGTACTATTATATACTGAAAAGTAAGAAAGTACTTTATCAATGTCTTTCTCTAGAGACGTCCAAAATACTAGTCATCTCACACTTCTCTTAGTAGATTTGGAACCTGGGTGACCACAATGCAAAATCTGGATATATTCTTGTTGTAAGGAAGCAGGAACAACAATTTTAGGACCTTTGAAAATAATGCCATCTTCTATCAACAACTCATTTCTGTAAGGAAAGTAAGGTTGCACTTCAGGTGGTACAATAGATTGCACTGACGGCCATCCAACACTGATATAGTTTAAGTAATAATTCTCTGGGTCAAGCTGTTCCATTGTATTCCTGAGCGAACTGGATAAAGTGTCAGCCAGATAAAGAAGTTTGCCTTTCGTATAGACCATTTTGAAGTTGTACTTTTGCAATTTAAGCATCATTCTTTGTAATCTCACTGGAGCTGAATGCATAAGCTTCTTTAAAACAGCAAGCAAAGGTTGATGATCAGTTTCAGTCTGGACATCTCGACCATAGATATAATCATGAATCTTAGAACATGAAACCCCTTTGGCAAAAGTTCTTTCTCAGTTTGAGCATATTGCATCTCAGTCTGTATAAGTGTTCTAGATGCGTAGGCAACTGGCTTGTCCTCTTGAAGAATAACTGCACCTAAACCAAATTCTGAAGCATCATAGGAAAGAGTTACTGGTTTGTTGACATCATAGTTTCTTAATGTTGGTGGAGTAGCAATTATCTGCTTAAGAACTTCAAACTCTGTCTGGTACTGTTCTAGCCATGACCATGTAACATTTTTTAGTTGTGAGCTCTCTCAAAGGCACTGCCAATTCACTAAAGTCTGGTATAAAGTTGCCTAAATAGTTGACGATGTGACGCCCGTGCCCTGGTCCAGCAATCAAGGAGCCTCAATCCTCACCATTAACACCAGGGTGTCTCATATAGGAGGAAAGGATAACAAATACATACAGTAAAGTGTAATTTCCCTTAAGAGCACACGGAGATCACAGTCAGTCCAGAGCTGGTTGCTCCTTTGCTGTCTAGGTCCCCAATAAGACTCCCCACTGGCACAGCTATAGGGTCAAGATCTCAGCCTAGTGGGCAAGCTAAAATCTCCAGCACCCTCTCTGTCCAACCAGTGCTTCATGTCCATGCCCAAGTAGCTGACACACACACACACACACACACACACACACACACACACACACACACACACACACACACACACACACACACACACACACACACACACACACACACACACACACACACACACACACACAGACTCACACACACACACACACACACACACTTTGAGAAGAGGTTATACAACCACACAGCCACTCCTGGGGAAAGCTGGCACAGGTTCTCCAGCTGTGCCCCTTTTTCCCAGACTATACAGTAGTACCAGCTGCCACCACCCACTAATATTTATCAGCTACTCAAAGGCCCTTAAAAGGGTGTCCAATTATTACTGTACAATATTATTATCCAATTGGTAGTATAGCCCAGGGCTAAACCTATTAGTGTGGCTTTGTACAATTTTACCAAAGGCATGCAAGGACTCTAAAGAGCTTAAATTATTTCTATAAAACAGCTACAGTTGAAAGGGGAAAAAATATTTAATAACAAATAGTCAAAACACAAGATAATAATTTTTACTACACAGTGCTAGTTAAGAGTTCAGAGATCACAGAGAAATACTTAAAATAATTCAGTAGTACAGTTCTGACATTACAGAAAAACACTTAGTCTAATCTTTCTAGTTTCTAGCTATTTCTAAGAGAAAACACAAGTCTAAGATAAACTTACATACAGAGCGAGACAGTGCTGGTGATTTGGATGGTCAATACAAAAATGCTTAATGCTCTCTGATTCTTTCTGCTTTTAAAATGACCTTCCTGGTTCATATTACATCATTCTTCACACTTCCCTTGGTTCCCAGGCTGACAGCAACTACATTTACATTCTTCACCTCTGGGCAGAAACCAGAGCAATAAAGGACATTTATGCATGCAAATTCTGGCCATTAACTGTGGCCTTAAAACAATAGCAAGAATTCCTTCATCTAGACTGGCCAGAGCCGTGTTTATATCAAAGGGTCACAACATGCTTTACTGGGTCTTTAGAGTGCACT
Organism: Protopterus annectens; assembly: GCF_019279795.1. Taxonomy (NCBI): domain Eukaryota; kingdom Metazoa; phylum Chordata; order Ceratodontiformes; family Protopteridae; genus Protopterus; species Protopterus annectens. The sequence continues at coordinate 669,503,940 of NC_056741.1, read as the reverse complement.
GTTGTTACATTTCCACATGTAACACTATTTTTACCATTTAAGACAACAAGCCTGTGGTTTACATTAATATTTACAGATGACAGAATTATCTCCAAAATTCTATCTGGCTAGGCTGGCAGCCTTCACCCATCTTCACCCAATCTTCACAGACCATACCAAGCAAAAGTTGTAGAGCTTGCACATTATCTGGTGCTGGCATTTCAGGAATGGCTGCTTGCTTGGATGGGTCCAGTCTCAAGCCTATTCTTGTAAACAAATGACCTACATATGTAACTTCTGGTAGTCTGAATTTGCACTTTAGAGGATTGAACTTTAAATTCACTTCATATGCTCTGTCTAGAACTCTCTTAAGATTTCTGTCACGCTCTGCCTCACCATTGACTTCGACCAATAAATCATCTACTATTATCGCACAAGGATAACCTGAAAAAATCATGCTGAAAGACTTCACCTGCAGGATTTATTCCAAATGGCATCCTAAGGAATCTATGTCTTCCAAATAGGGTACTGAATGTAGTCAGTAGTGAAGATTTGTGATCAAGCATCACTTGCCAAAATGAACTCTTTGGATCTAAGATGGAAAAAACAGTGGAATTCGGTATCAGGGCTGCAATCTCTTTGACTGTATGCATGGGATAATGTGGTTTCCTCAATGTTTGCTTAAATCTCTTGGGTCATTACATATTTTGATTTCATCTGAGTCTTTCTTATGAGCTGCTACATGGACAACACTCATTCGGTAGGTTCTGCAACTGGACAAATTACACCTTGCTGCACCATTTTGTCCAACTGAGCTTTGACTTTATGCTGCATAGCTATCGGAACTCTGCTTGCTGGTCTGACCACTGGACTGTTCTCTAGGTCTAATTTCAAAGAATAAACAACTGGAAGTTTGCCCAACTTGTCACAGAAAACATCATCATACTCTAAAAAATAGTGTTAGTGAAGTTGGAACTGTAACATATGCTTATTTGATGAACTTCTTTGGTAAAAGAAAGCAGATTCATTCTCAAACTGTCTCAGAGACCCAATAATGACTGCAGAGTTCTTTGAACCACAGAGAATAATAGGCTATTACAGTTCTTTCCCACATAACATGAAAGCACTACTGAGCCTTTGGTTTGAATTTCTTCGCCTCCATAAGCAACAAGTTTTGCGCATCTAGTCAGTTTTAGTTGTTCACCAGCTCTCACCTTTGCAAAAGTATCTGCAGACATAACATTACACATTGAACCAGTGTCTAATTTAAGTTAGGTGGATTTACCATTGATCCGGACAATACAAAACACTTCATTTCTTGGCAATAAATCTACTGCATCAATCTTTTCATTAATTACTGACACACCATCTACACAGAAAGTGGACTATTGAAGGTTTATTTGATCAACTTGCTTTTTTGAGTGGCCCTTCTTTGTAACTGTGTGAGGTTTAGCAGATTTACATAATCTTTGAAAATTGTTCCATTTCTTACATTTATGACATTGCTGACCAAATGCTATGCACTTTTCTCTTGTTGGCAACGCAATTGCGACAGTTAATAATAAAGCTTGATTTGGGGTTTTGCTGATTCACCCTTATACTGTACTGAGCAGTGTCTTTTCTGCACTGAGCATGTTCCTTTAACTGAACTGGTCTTGGAATTTTCTAGAAGACTACAGGCTTTACTTGGGAGTTCTACAGAGGCTGCTGCTGCCATGATCCTAGGCCTGCCTTTGCTAGACATATGTTGCAAGCTGTCTACATTACCTTTGGAACCTACTCAAACCATGCTCATCACTTGTAAGCATACTTGTGTGCCTTTCTGTAACTTCATGGATCTGACAAATCCCAGTGGCTTTGATCAGTGTTAAATCACTATCACAAAGCAAAATCTTTCTCACAGAAGCATTATGAAAACCACACATGCGTCTATCCTTTATTAACTCATCTTTTAAATCACCAAACTTACGCGTTTTAGCTTTGTTTTTTAGGTCAGTAATATAAGCTGCAAAAGTTTCCCCTTGCTTTTGTTCTCTTGTGTAAAACAAATGCCTCACTAATGTAACATTAGTCTGGGGGTTACACATTTCTCTGAATTTGCACTTTAAAAACTCAGGGTCTTCCCTTGATTCAGCCTACACAACAATACGATGAATCTCTCCTTCACATTCATACAGTGCTGATGCATATACAAATGAATGCTCCCTTTTAATGGCCTCTAACCCTGCTTTGTTTAGCAAATTGAATGCCCTGGTGCATGTATCTTTATCAGAATAAGCTGCTTGTATAAATATATCATACTCTTGCTCAAATATTCTCCAATTCTCTGCAATATTCTGATCAAATACAAATGGTTATGGCTTGCAAAATCCACCATATTAACATATTTCAGTGAAAAATTTTGCAAATATGCATGAACACACACTTATACACACACATACACATGTGCTTGAAATTTATGCCAGTATTTGTAACTATGCTCAATAGCACAACAAGCCTCTGTATAACTGAACTTTGTGAATTATATCTCTCGGGCACTGCAATACTCTTGAAAACACTACTGTAAAAGTCACTTGCCTTAAAATTACTTTGCTGAGCCATTTATCTTGAAATCACTTTATTGTAAAAGTCATTTTTCATCATTTTAAGAAACATTTCAACCAACTCCACAGTGCAAATAAACTGGGCAATAGAAGCTGAAGGCAAGAAACATTTTGAAGTAACTATACTTTGCAACTGAACTATCTCAAAGTAATGGCACTTTGCAAATGAACTATCTCGAAGTAATTGCAATTTGCGAATAAACTGTTTTGAAGTAATGGCAATTTGCAAATAAACTGTTTCATAGTAATTGCACTCTGCAAATGAACTGGGCAGAAGAAGCTCAGAATGAGGAAACACTTCAAAATATCTGCACTTTGCTAATAAACAGCACACTGAAATTTCCCCAAAATGGCTGTACTTTGCCAAATAACTCTGTACAGTACAAGAGAAACTCTGTAATGGCAGCACTCTGCAAATAGACACACCTATGCACAACATTTCAAAATGGCTGTATCTGACTGCACTTCATGAAATAGTTGCACTTTGCACACAACAAACTCTTCGGAATAAATGCGCAGTAATAAACACACACTGTAAGCACTTTTACATAATTTAAGATACTTCGAAAAATTCTAGTTATGCTATTCAAGGCTTCATTCAATGTGAAATAGTAATTTATGCGAAAACCCAGTAATTTGCCAAACCACATGCAGTTGCCTTGCTTTATTTCTGTTTAATGTGCCCTTTTCTGCCCTTTCTATTATAATAATTTTGCTCATTAAATCTCTTGATGTGCTCTTTATGCCCTTTTGGTATATTCATTTTACTCATTTAATCTCTTTTCATGCCCATTGTACTTTCTTGTGCTCGGTTTAACTCTAAACATAGTTGTTTAACTTTAAACATGCTCATTTCACTTTTAATGTGCTTGTTTTACAATTCTGGGGTATTTCTGAACCCCTTATGAACTTTTTTGCTGCTCATTTTATTAAATAACTTAGTTTCAAACATTTCATTTGATTAATGAGCTTTTTATCTTCTTGTTTTCTTAATAAATGTTTCCTGTGCTATTTGCTTGCTTAATAACACATGTTGTGCCCTTGTAATGCTCTATTTTATTTCTTTTAATAAATAAATCATTCTTGCATGTTTTTATTACTTTTTGCTTGTTTCTGGCCCTTTTTTTGCTCTCAGTTCACTTAGTTTGTCTTCACTGTTACCTCTGCACCTCAAGGCTCTGAAGAATAGTCTTTGACATCCCGGTTCTGACACCATGTTGCTTGCCTGGCCAAAATGAAACAGACGAACATTGTGGGTTCTTGTTCAAGCAGCTTTATTGCACACAAACACATCATAAATGAGGCTAAGTAACTTTAACGTATAAACATACTAGCTATCATGCACATAGATGTTGACACTCTGGCTGCACCTTCAAAATGGCACTGAAGCTAACACGTGCTTGGCATTTATATACACATAGATCTTGGAAATGCTTCTGAAAGGTACAACACACCGGTTATTCTACAGGTGTCATCATCCATGGTTCCAGTGCATAGCCAGCGTCAAGTAAATGGCCATGTGGGATGTCCCCCTTAGCAAACATCTGGTACTGCTGTGATACATGCCATATATGGGAGTCATGATAACTGCCAGGGCTGCTAGCACACACATTCATGATAATGCCCTGGGCATTGCACACAACCTGGCCATTGATGGAGTTATTCCCCTTGTGGTTGACATATATTCTAATCTCCTAACTGTGTGGTGCCTTGTTGTGTGCATCAGTGTAATCTATGGCACCCATTACCTCAGGGTAGTGTGATATATGGTAGAAGTGTTGCATACTACTGGCCATCACCTCAGGGGTGAGGAGAAAATAAATGTGCTCACTGGCATGTGGTAGCATGGTTTCCAGGAACTGGTGGACTACCCTGGATGCTGATGCCTGCAATATCCCCATCATGTTCCCAGTTGGTCTTTGGAAAGTACCTGTAGCTAGTATCCTAAGAGCTACACATACCTTTGTTTTGTTTGTTTCCACTGGGATGGGTTCCCCTCTGTTGGCTCTAGGTCTGAGTTGAGGGCAGCAGAGCTCAGTGAATTCCTGTAGTATGTCCCTGTCCACCCTGTAACACTCTACAATCTCCAACTCACGTAGCTCCTGGAAGGTTACCCTGGGCCTGAACACTCTTCTCCTTCTCAGTTTAGGCCTATTGTCAGCATCAGCAATAGCAGCAGCATTGGCCTCAGCATCTAGCACATACAGATGCAACAAACCTGCAGCAGGTCCTAGCATTCCTTCAGTTAAAAATCCCAAGTCTGTACTCCACTGGTGCAGAGTATGTGAGTGAAATCAGATTGTAGGGTGTGTGCAACCTTTACAGTGCTCTACTGTAGGTGCAGCCTGTGTGATTGACTATCTAAGATGCATTTCACCTGACAAGTACAGCATTAAGGACTATTAAGTGAAACAAGAGTCATCAGTAATTAATATATCATTGGCTTTGTCAGCCAATTTTTTTTTTTGACAGCCTTCCTCGTTCAGCACTGTGTTATGCCAAGCAAACACAAGCCATGAAGGTAAACAATGCTCACACACCCCTGTGACAGGTTATGCTCAGTGTGGTGGTGTGCTGGGAAAAAACATGGAAACATGATGAAACATGTACCCCAAAGGTAAACAAAGCTTAGCAGACACTGTACACCCCCCCTCTTCTCAGCTTTGCAGCTGGCCATGCAAACAGGTGTTGGTGAGCTCCAATGAGCTTATAAGTCCTTAGGCACACACCCCCTTGATGTCAGCTACCTCTTCTCTTGACACCAACATGGTTCTGTGCCTACATAGATTGGATATGCAGACACGGATACCCATTTGTGCTATTCAGTAACCCTACCTCATTTGTATAGGGATCCGTGCAGACAACCTGGAAACTACACAGTCCCAGGCCCTGCCTAATTAGTAACAGCACCATTCCACCATTGTAGACACTCCACACAGGGTCCTATAATACATGACTGTCACATACTATTAAATTTGTTTTTTTCCACTATTTTTTTTCATAAAAGCATGTTATACACTGTAGCGTGCCACTCAAACATACCCAGATCATTAAAAAAAATAAAATTATTTTAACATATTTCCATAATGTTTATGGACACATGGTGGATAGTGTTGCTTATATCTGTGTCTGCTATGCTATTTCTGTCCATCTAACTGCACTTTTACAGCCCCTGTTGCCTGTTTAAAATCCTGTAGACAGAATTTTTCGGTGTACACTGCGGACACTGCCACAGAGTTTGCAGGGTTGCCTATCTGCTTAAAGGATCGCTCCACCTCCCTCATTTATATGAAAATCACCCGGTCATGAGATGATTTGCATACCATGGATACTTCCGTGTTGGTGTGTGTGTGCGCTTCGTCCAGCTCTATTTACTGGATTGCAAACCTGCTTACTTTCGTGTAAGCAGTGTGCCACAATGCCTACACAGAAAAAAGTCTGTGTAGGAGTTATTAAATTCCCCCTTTATTTTTTCTCTTTGTAATGCTGCAACTTTCTAATATTTGTTGTGTAATTTTTGTTTAGCACACAGTACATGCAACACAGGGACTCTCTGTATTTAGTCTGGCTATCAGTCCTCTGGATAATAGCATGCCCATTACTATCACATTATCCTCAACGTGAGAACCATGCTTGTCTGTTAGTGATTCAGATTTCCTTGGATTGTTTTTTTTTTTATTTATTTTTATTTTACATTTGTTAACCGGGCTAGTCTGGCTGGATACATGTCCATTTTCAGCAGAGGCCCGAGGAGAAAAGCTCCACTATCAGACTAATACACTACAATATATGAAGTCACTAATAGTCTAGCTATACAAATACAACTAAAACTAATATAGTATAATATGGCAAAATACAAATGAGGTCCTTTTTCATATACAAATCTGACTAGATGACAATCAAAATTCAATCAGGGGCTGAGGAGAGATGCTTCAGTATCAACAACAATTTGCAGTTAAAACAATATCCATAGTAGCTAGTAATAACAACAAAAAGGTATTGGCTGAAAGCATAAAAGTGGTTAATATAGTGTTAAAACAGGCAGGTTAGTAATGTAAAAGATATTAAGAGGTTAGAGATAGGTAAGAGGCAGAATTGATGTAAAGAGAAAGGAAACGATAAGTTACAGTTGCTGTTAGGTATAGGTTTTCTGAACTTAGTGAGGCAAGGAAGAGGCAGTAGGTATAGGAGAGGGGGAAAAACAAAGATAGTGAGAAATGAAAAGGGGTAGTATGAATTATAGGAGGTCAGTTAATAGATGTAAGAGACAGAAAAAAAAAAAACAGAGTGGTCAGAGGGGAGTCAAACAGAGCTAAGAACAGAAGAGTGGAGGTATAATAAAAGGGACTGTGGAAGTCAGTTAAAGTTAGAACTAAAGAGCAAAAGTACAGAGGAGCAGATTGGGGAGAGTAATAAACTTGCTGAGGTCAGTCAGGATTAGAGCAGGGGCAGAGCCAGTGAGTTATTAGGTGAGTTTTCATTTGTTTTTTGAAAAGATGACATGAGCCTAGGGAGGTCAATTCTGAGGGGAGTTTATTCCAGTAAGAACCGACAGTGTTTGCAAATAAGGAATCACCTGATTTATTGTGAGATTTCAAGGTAGTCACTAGTAGCTTGTTGGCTGATCTAACTGAAGTGAGATTTTTATAAGGAGTTATGAGTTTATTTAGTGTGGGTGTGTTGGTGGGGTAATGTAGAATTTTAAAAGTGATGATTAGTTGCTGTAGTAGTATTAGGTTTGGAAGTTCTAGCCAGTTTAGTTTTTTTAAGTTAAGACAGTGATGAGTTTGGAATAGAGAGCCAGTGGCAAATCTGGCTATACTGTGGTAGGCGGTATTCAGTTTTTGAAGATTAGCTTTAGATATGTTGATAAAGGAAGGAGAGGCGTACAATAATGTAGAAATGAGGTGAGTTTGGGAGAGCTACTCGGGAGGTGGCAGTAAGGAAGGGCTTAAGCCTGTAAAGGGCACCCATCTTTTTATGGACTGACTTGATAGTTAAGTCAATGTGATAGTCAAAATTTAGCTGATTGTCTATGGTTACGCCTAGTAGTTTAGTGGAAAAGTCAGGTTGGATGACAGTACCATTGCATGATACAATGGAAAAGTGATAGGGGTGGATTTAGAGGTAGGGGTGAACAGTAGGAGTTTAGTTTTTTTGGGATTTAGGAGGAGGCAGATATGTTGGAACCATTTTTCTGCTGCAGTGAAGACCACCTGGGTAGCAGTGTGGAGTTGTGCTGGGGAAGAAGCAGAGCAGATGAGAGTGGAATCATCTGCATACTGTATACAAGTGGATGTTGGGAGGGAAGTGGGCAGGTTATTTATGAAAATAGAGAAAAGTAGGGGACCTAGGATCGATCCTTGTGGGACACCAATAGTAACTGGGAGTTGAGAGGATAGATGGCTGTCCCAGAGGACTGCTTGTTTTCTATTAGTCAGGTATGAGTTGAACCACTGTAATGCTTGTGATTCAAGTGAGAGGGATTGTAGGGTATCGAGGAGAAGTTTATGGTTGACCATATCGAACGCTTTTGAGAGGTCTAAGAATAGTGCAGAGGAGAACAGGTTGTTGTTGCGGTTTTATTGATAGAGTCAGTGAAGGAGAGAAGGGCAGTTGAAGTACTGTGGTAGGGTCTAAAACCATTTTGTGAGTCTACAAGCAAGTTGTTATTTAAGAGATGATGAAGAAGTTGATGGTGAATGCAGCGTTCCATTATTTTGGATAGAGGAGATAGAAGGGCAATAGGCGAAAATTGGAGAGTTCATTGGAGTTTCCTCCTTTATGGAGGGAATAATATGGGAGATTTTCCAACAGGATGGGATTTTGGATTCAGTTATGGTTCTGTTTATTAAGATGGAGACTGGGTAGGCTATCTCGGATGCAGCTAGCTGCAGATATTCAGCTGGAAGCTTGTCTGCAGAAGGGGTGCAGGGTTTGAGTTTAGATAGCAGCTTATGTATATAGGTTGTTGAGACAGTATTGAATTTCAGCATATGTGTGTTGTTTTGAGTGGGGGTAGTTTGGAGGGTTGGGGAGTCATGGTACTTGCAAGTGAGGTAACTGTTTGAGAGAAAAGTTGTTGAAAGTGTCGGCTATTATGTTAGGTTGGGTTTGTGCTAGGCTAGCTGGGGTAGGCGTTTTGGTGTTGCCAGGATGGAGTAGTTTGTTTATTCCTGACCAGAATTGTTTTGGGTTTTGGTGTTGGTTCTGTTGATATTGAAGGTGCTAGTTTTCTTGTCCAGAATGGTCAGCTTCTTAGCTTTATTTCTCAGCTGTTTAAAGTTTTGATGGTCAATTGGGTTTTTTGTGGACCTCCATTTAGACCATAGTTTATTTCTAGCTCGCATAGTTTGTTTAGTTGTTTTAGAGAGCCATGGGGCTGCTTTGGATTTGACTCTGACTAAGCGGGATGGGGCATGTTGGTTTAGAATTTGTAGGAAAGTATTGTTGAAATAGGTTACAGCCTCATCTATTGGGAGGTATTTTAGAGTAGACCAGTTGTATTCCTTGAGTTCATTTTGAAAGGATGCTAGGTTGAATTCTGTTTTGTTATGTTTGGTTCGGAAAATAGTTGGTTTGGGATTGTTAACTTTTGTTTAGTGATAAAGGTAAGGAGGTGGTCACTGATATTATCAGGAAGTATTCCTGTTTTATAGGAGAGGGGATTGTTATTGATTAGTATCCAGTCTAGAATGGTTTGTTTGTTGGTGGATTTATTTATTCTAGTAGGGGAGTTGATGGTTTGATGATAATTGAAGAGATTAAGATGAGTGGAGGGTGTGGGGGATTTGCAGGAGTTCCAGTCAATGTTGAAATCACCTAAGATTATGGTTTCTTGGGGAAAGCTACAGGAGGCCCAGCTAAGGATATTTTCCAGGGTATTGATGTTCTTACCTGGAGGGATATAGGAACATATTATGTTAATAGCCTTGGATTTATTAATTTGGAGTTTGGTGCAGAGTATTTCTGCATTTCCTGGGGAGGGGGGCAAGGAGTCAATTAAGTCAATTGTTAGCTAAATTGTTGTCAAAGGATAGTAAAAGTGACAGAGCATAGGCTCCTTCTCCAAATGATTTTCTCCATTTGTATGCATCATTGCCACAGACTATTGCCTGAAACAGGGAAGAGCCAGCAAATCTGTTTTATGTGTGGTGTCCAATGTGAACATTTGCTGTTACAGATCTGAGTTTGAGGTGTTAGAAGTAAAATTTGCAGTAGATGTATATCTATTCTGTGGATCAATTTATGAAAATATCACCTTCTAACTTCTGTCAGGAGACACATGGTCCTTCAATTTTGCCTCTGGTAAAGTAAATCCACATACATACTTTGCAGACATTCTTAGCATTAACTCTTAACAGTAGAACTTTGATTCATATCAGCCAAATGTCTCACATATCTAACAGACTGAAAATCATAGAATGGGTCCTTTGTAACAACTAGAATTATTCTCTTGTAATGATTAAAACAATTGGGTTAGTACTGTTCTTATAACTGTTACATATGGTGCCTCCCTTTGCTCGATAAACTTCAGATGTAGTTGGGTTGCCGACTCTCAGACTGGTTCATTTTGCTCATCTGTAGTGATCTTGGTGTAGCACTCAACTGTCCCTGATTTTGCAGAACACCCCTCATTTTGTCACATATTTCTTGAGCAAATAAGGTGAGTATGATGAATCTTGATGTTGCAAAACATACCACATATTGAGTGAAGAATCTTTTACCTTAAATGATCTTTTACTTTTACACCAGCAAAAACTCCCGTGACACTGCAGAAGTGATACTGCCTTCATCTATTGGATCTTTCAGTAAAGCTGTAAATTTAATTATTAAACAGATATTAGATGTTTTACATCTTCAGCATGGATCTGCAATATTTTCTCATAATTATCTGGATCCATAACTTTATTTGTTGCCTGAAACCCCCTCAGCCTCTCTCCAGGCAAGAGCATAATTATATTGTATTGTTCAAACATTATAATTTTGAAAATGTCTTAAAAATGAGGTATCTGTGTGACAGTTGAACTACTTAAAGTTACTTTATGTATAAGTGCTGGCTGATATTCATAGGTTCATAGGTTCATAGGTAGGTACTAGGCTATTGGCCCAAGGGCCTATGTAAGCCTAGCCAACAAGGTGCCCTGGCTTACGTCACCCAAGAAATTTATTTTCCTGTGCCACTATCGAGCAGAGACACAGAAGTGATCCACGGGGTGTATTTCCTATTTCCCATCCACTCATCAAGATTTTTTCTTGAAGACTGCTAATGAAGAACTTTGCATGACATAGATGGGTAGCCTGTTCCAGAGTATGGGAAGTCTCTGGGACAGGAATCTATCCCTCCAGCATGTCCTGTTTATTGTGGTGACATGGTTTAGGTCCCTAGAGCATGTAGCTCAGAGGCATTGGGATTTCTTTAGGTGTAGCATGTCCAACAGCTCTGGATTTGACATAGCTTTATATGTTAGGCAGAGATCACCTTGGAGTAGGCGATATGCTATGGAGTAAAGCTGGAAATTTTTGAGATGGTCAGTGTAGGACATTTGTTTGAGGCCAGTAATCCTCTTTGTGAGTTACTTCTATGGCCTTTCCAGCTGCTGCAGATGTCTTGTGAGGTACATTCCAAAAGGGGTATTGTATTCTATAATGGGTCTAATGAGTGTCGAGTAGAGGGGAACAATGACCTCTTTTTTCCTGGATGAGAACCCTTTTATGATAAAGTGTGCCATGTAGAAGGACTTCCTGACTACTGTGGCGATGTGACTACCAAAGGAGAGATTACTGTCCATCTGGATCCCAAGGTCTCTTATCACACATTCGGTGTTAAGTAGATTGCTGCCTATGTGGTAGTTCATGGGTACAGAGTTTTTACCAAAGGGGATGACACTGCGCTTTTTGGTATTGAGCTTGAGGCCATGGCTCTGACACCAGACATCTGTCTCAGCAAGGCCCTTCTGTAGGATGTCCACATCATTTGGGGACTTGACTATGGCTCCTAGTTTGCAGTCATCTGCAAACTTCATTAGCCAGAGGTCTTCTGTGTTAGCTTGTACTTCAGAGAAGTAGATACCAAACTGGAGAGGTCCCAGGATGGAACCCTGTGGTACTCCACTTGTCACTGCTTTGAAGTCAGATTTGAAGTCTGCAACTTTTACAGTGTGGGTTCTGTCAGTGAGATAGTTGGCAACCCATCTAGTGACATAGGGATTTATACCTAGTTTAGTGAGTTTAGCTATAATTCCAGAATGGGGGATGGTGTTGAAAGCCTTGGCGTGGTTAAGATAGGCTGTGTGAACTACCTTGCCCTCATCTACAGCTTTGGTGACTGCCTCAAAGAAGTCGATCAGGTTCAGGAGGCATGATCTGCCTTTCACAAACCTGAACTGGTTGATCCAGAGTTTGGAGGTTACCAATGTCTTTGTTTATAAGTTCCATGATGATACGTTCCATGGCCTTGCAGACCAGGCTCATCAGGCTAATAGGTCAATAGTTCCTGGGATCAGTGGTGGCTCCCCCTTTGTGGAGTGGGGTAACTGTTGCTGTGTGCCATTCAGTGGGCACAAAGCCTGATGCGAGGCTATTATTGAATATGGTGCTTAAGTGGGGAGCCAGTTTGTTCTGAAGTTCATGTAAAACACAGCCTAGGATGTTGTCTGGTCCCATGGATGCTGTGTTTTTGTCTTTAGAGAGTGCAGTTTTTACCTGTGTAGTTGTGATTACAGGGACTCTGTATTCTTCCTCTATAGATATGGGCCCTTTAGGGGGTGGGGGGTAATGTTAGCACTGAACCTATCTGGCAGGATGTTGGCAATATCAGTTGGTTCTGCAATTTTCATGCCGTTGTGCTGTAACTCAGAGCAGATCTGGGTGGTGCCATCGAGATTCTTGACATTGCTATAGAATGTTTTTTGGTTGTCCTTAGAAATAGTAGTGATTTTGTTTTTGTAGCTAGCTTTGGAGGATCTTATAAGGGATCTCAGCTTCTTACTGAGGCTGACCAGGGAGCTCCTCCACTCATGGGATTTTACTCTCTTTTGCAACAGTTTCTTCCTTCTGTTGTACAGTTTATTTATGGCAGGGGACCACCAGATTGGCTTCCTTTTTTTGGAGGATAGCATCTTGGTTCTGTTTGGGATAGCACGATCCATGCACTCGTGTAAGTGGTTATAGAGTGCATTTGTGAAGGATTCAGCAGTTGTAACTGTATTGTCCATCTGCATGGGTGTCATAAAGTTCACCACTTCTGTCTTAAGAAGTATGAAGTTGGCTTTGGAGAAATTTTTTACCATGGTTTCCTTAATTGGGGGTAGGGGCAGGATGTGGATATCAAGGGTGATTACCTTATGGTTGGATCGGACCAACGAGAAGTTGACTTCAGGTGTGGAACACTGGTCATTCATGCTGCTAATGACTAGGTCTAGGATATTGTTGCCCCTGGTGAGGGTGTGTATAAGTTGATCCAGGGCATTGGAGTCTATGAATTCCAGAAAGTTTTGAGCTAAGGAGTTGGTGCACAAGTAGTTTTCCCAGGTAATGGTGGGGTAGTTGAAGTCGCCCATTATTAGGGTGTTTGGTTGAACCCTAATATTTTCCAGTATATCAAGAAAAGAGGAGTGGGAATCCTGGGGCATTGTGGGGGATCTGTAGCAAGCTACAATTTGGATTGCAGTTTTGCCCAGAGTTAGTTGTACTTGGATAATTTCGGATGCATTATGCTGAGCAACTAGCCTGGAGGTGTGGCTATCCTTAATGAATATGGACACACCTGCCCCTTTGGTGTTTCGGTCCAGGTTACATGGCCGAAAAGTGTGGTATGAGTTATAGCCTGGTAGTGCAGGGGTGCTCTCTGTATCCTTGAACCAGGTCTCAGTCACTGCACAGATATCGATGTTCTCCATTTTAAGGAGTGCCTCAAGTCAGTGCATTTTGAGATTTAGATTTCTAGCATTGAGTAGCATTACCCTCATTTTTTTCTTGCCTGTTCCTGTTACGGTGGTGAAGTTGTCATTTAAACTTTGCCTAATAAAGGCACTATAGGGACAGCAACAGCCTTAGCCAGTATCCAGAATCCCAGGGGTGACAGGTACAGGCCATCTGTGGCAAAGCATCGTGGTCTGTCAACCATGTCATCCCAAGCAGACAGATACTGGATCCCCTTAGAATGACACCAGAAGCTTAGCCAATTGTTGAAGTCAATCATTTTGCCCTTGTACTGCAGTATCATTCTGTGAGATGGCAGAATGCTACTCAGGGCTAGGGTCATACCTGCCTGGGCTACAAGATCGGAGAGCTCTTCCATGTCTCTTTTCATGTAGTCCAGGGAGGTACATCTCAGGTCATTCACACCAAAATGGACAATGACAGAGTCATATTTGTACTTGTTGTGGAGTGACCTGAGTGCGTGGGTTATGTGATGGATCCTGGCACCCGACAGGCAGCTGACAGTAACCTTCTCCTTGTTTAGCCTGGTGAGTGGGACATCAGTGTGCCTGAGTATAGAGTCACCTATGACTAGTGTGTTGGGTACGTTGTTTTGTCTTATTGGCTTTGGTTGAGTGGCACACTGAGTCTGTGGGCTATGTATAATTTGGGTTGTGTTGGGGGATGGAGGTTGCTTGTGTTTCTGCTTTGGAGGTCTCTGTTGCTTAGACAGATTATTATTGAGAGCCTCCATGAATGTTTTTGTGTTACCATGTGTGGATTTTGGTGGTGTAGATTTAGTGAGACAATGTGATGAGTGTGGTGTGGTGCAAATGTTTACCTTCTCCTCATGACTGTCAAGTTCAGTCTTGGTTGGAGAGAGCTTTACCTTCAGTTTAGCTAGATAAGTGCAGCTCTCGCAGGTTGTAGTGTTGGGTGGTAGGAGGAGAGGGTTGTCTGTGTACATGAGGCAATTTCTACATTGCCTCAAGATGCCCAGATTCATCAGATAGAAAGGAGAGAACACTGGGACTGACCCTTGGACATGCCTGAATAAAAAACAATTTTCCTCTAGATAAGTGAGGAAAGTGAGTGCAAGAGCTGTTTTTCTCTAAGCAAGTGAGAAAAGTAAGTACAAAAACTGTTTTCTTCTAGGTAATGAGGAAGGTTGAGCGCTATAGTAATTAGTAGCTTATTTAGTGCTTACAAGTTCTGAACAAGTGCTGAGCACGAATAAGCAAATTTAAGTGCTAAAACTAAGAATCTATATCTGCACTAGATGAGTTATAGGAAGAAACACGTGCAAATGCAGGCTTTCAAATCAGAAAGTTGAGAGAGATGGAAGAGATTGCCCAAACAGCCAATAACTACAATTTCTAGGCCAGAACCACTCCTTATGTGGTAGACAGGTTACCTAGTGCTTACCACTCCAATTGATAAGCTAGAAGGCTTCCCTCCAACACAGAAAGGCTTGGGGGGCTCAGAAGCTTACATACAGTCCTGGATACAGCAAATCTGTATATGGAACACTAGTTACAGGAAAGGTAGGAAACAGGCTTACAGTTTTTTTTTTTTTTTTTACAGAAAAGTACTTAAACAGTAGTAAAAACAATTCACGTGCAGTGCAAGCTAGCAAACTTGAGTATGTAGCAATATTAGACCAAACACAGTTTAGAAAATGCAATTAAATTAAAAAGGACTAAAAGCAAGTGCAGAAAGAGTTTATTAGGTAGACTGTGGTAAAGCGATGGGACTGGGGGAGTGTTCCAGATCAAATCTACAGTGGGGTGGGCAACTGCAAAAGCCACCAAATTCAAACTTCAAGCCAGAAATAGGAAGGGTGGGTGGGTCAAAACAGTTTCAACAGAGATCTAAGCAACAATTATACAAACTCTTAAACCAAAAAAATATACTCAGTTCTGTATATTTCCAGATAGATTGGAAGGCAGTCTCTCAGAACACAGGTTCCAGCAATGAAATGCAGGCTGTTACTAACAGGTTTAATTTTATGCAAGTGATCCTTGAGTTAGATAACACACAAACTGTAAAAAACAGTTATACCAACTGAAGACACAGCAGAAAATAGGGGGAGGTGGGGAAAACAGTTTCAACCGAGATCTAAGCAGCAATAAACAGTACAAACTCTAAAACCAAAGAAATATACTCAGCTCTGTATATTTGCAGATAGACTGGAAAGCAATCTCTCAGAACAGGGAGACAACAGTTTCAACAGAGATCTAAGCAACAATTAACAGTACAAACTCTAAAGCCCAAAAAATATACTCAGCTCTGTATATTTACAGATAGACTGGAAGGCAGTCTCTCAGAACACAGGTTCCAGCAATGAAAATCAACCTAATATTACATGTTGATATATGGTGTTTTCTCTGTCTTTACATAGGAATATAGTAAAACAAACTGCTGCAAATGATTTTCCCTCATATTTGTACAAAGCTGTGTACAGGCTTAAACACTGTGATAGAATAATCAAAGCATCTTATTTTGATCAAATACTAATACTATGATTAGAAGGACATCCTGCTGCACTTCAGAAGCAATTGTTTCCTCAGAATGATGTCAAAACTGACTCTCTAGGGTACTAGGAAATGTTTTTCAAAAAATACTGCAGTCACCCAAGATAAATGATTTGTTATATCATGGTATAGTACTTTCAGTACAGTGAGTCACAGCTTTAAATAGTTTAATTAAGTGAATTTGAACTGCAGAGAGAAGGCACTGGATTATGATGCCAGTGATTATAGTCTAGTGACAGACTTTGGGTAAAGAACAGCAGGGGTGGCTTGGAGTAGTGTCATATGGTCAGCTGCTGTCTTTCTTTTCACTGAAAAAGGTGTGGAGGGCTCATCAGTAGAGTTGAAGTTTGTTGTACATCAGACATGTGTAGGAATAATTAAGGCAATGTGAAGAAACATGAGAATGAAGAACCTGAGCAATGATACAAATGCATTGTGGTACCATTGTATATGTACCTGGGTGGGAAACTGCAGGGAAGGTGGTGACTTAGGGCTAAAATAAAAACACCCCCTCAAGGAGCCATTGCTTTAACCTGAATTATGGATGACAAATTCACATTGACATTGGAGGCACATGGGTGTGACTTTTCCTTTCCTATCAAGTCTTCCCCTTTGACTCCTCTAGGGTTAAAATCTAATCATGGCCTGTAATGCAAGAGCAAGATGTGAAAGAAATGTATTGATGTAGTGGTGCTGTATTCTTGTGAGAGGATCTAAACGTTATAACATGTTAAGGCCAAAAAATCTTACACACAGGCACTGTGGGTATGAAACTCTTCCTGTAAATAAGTAATAAGGTAACATTGTGCAATCACAAAATATGCCTGTTATGTAATAAAGGAAACTTTACTTTTGCTTCATATTGCTTATTAATATAATTTGTATTTTATAGAATGTCCTGGACATTGGCTGTCATTTATCCTAACCTGCGTCTTAAGACCAATTGTTTTTCTTCTCATCTTGGTGGTAATAGGTGGTATCTACTGCAAGAAGAAGCATGAAAACAGGTACAAGAATGGAACCTGATTAGCATATTTTGTTGAATTTATTGCTAAACTGTAATTTAATATACTTTCATATTCAGCATTTAAATTTATCAACCGAACAAAAATACATGGTAAAATCAGTTAATTTGCTTAAGTAGTATTTACACAGCAGTCTACATCATACTGCCTTGACTATTATTTATTTATTTATTTATTTATTCCAGTTTGATGACCGGGGAGGTCCACAGTGGAGGCCCGGGGAGAAAAGCTCCACAAATACATAGTTTATTTACATGTGTACTTACAAAGACACTTTGGAATACAAAGAACAGTTAGCATCCAGAAAGAGAACAGACAATTACATTTAACAGACAATTACATTTACAATTTAATTTAGGCGAGAGAGACAGGCAAGTAGCCTGGTGGCAGGATTTTACAGTTTAGTTAAGTATACAATCTATATATGTGAGAGAGGTTAGTTAGGTGAGAAGGTTAGCCAGGAGTAAAAGTGGAGGAGAGCTTGACAGGTTTGGGGTGAAGAGTACAATTGCACTTTCTATGTAGATAAAACTGGGAATGAAGAAGAGATTTAAAGTTTTCGAGGTTGTCACAGGACCTTAGTGAGGAGGGGAGACCATTCCATTTTTTAGCTAAGGAGAAGGATAGAAGAAGCTGACCGGCTGGATTATTGGGTTTTTGGATGGAGATAAGGTTTTGGTGGGAAGATCTGAGGGTTCTATGGGGGTATATGGTTGTAGAATATTGAATAGGGTGGGACACTTAGTAGGTTGGAACAGTAATTTGTGGGCTGTGGTGAGTTGGAGAAAGTCAAGTTGGTTGGGGAGCTCAAGCCAATTTAATGAGTGAAGGGAGGTACAATGATGAGAGGGTGATTTAGATTTGGTAGCAAATCTGGATATTTTGTTGTAACATGCTTCTAGTGTAGAGGAGAGTGTGGAGGATAAATTGGTAAGCAGAGGGGCACCATACAGTAATGAGGGAAGGAGGTAGGATGTGGTGAGTGTTAGTCTGGTGGCAGGAGAGAGGAAGTGGATGTTTCTATAGAGAAGGCTGAGTTTTATGTGTTTTTTTAATGTTTAGTTGGATGTGGGTGTTGAATTTTAGGTGTTCATCAATGGTGACACCAAAAAGTTTGGCGGAGAAAATGACTTCTATCAAGGAGTTGTTAAGGCTGGTAATTTGAAATGAATTCTTATCAATAGGGGAGGATTTTGAAAGGGAGAATAGAAGGATTTTAGTTTTGGTGGCATACTGGCATTTAGTGGGAGGGGATTTTGGAGCATCCAGTTTTCTGTGGTAGAGAAGGCAGTTTGTGTCAGAGTTTTGAGATTTGTTAAGTTAGAGATGCAGCAGATCAAGGAAGAATCATCAGCATATTGCACAATTTTGGTATTAGGTATGGCTTTGTGAAAGTAATTAATAAAGATGTTGAATAGTACTGGGCCAAGTATGGAACCTTGGGGTACCCCGGTGGGGGTAGGAAGGAATGTGGAAGTGCCCTGGCCCCATTTTACAGCTTGGGACCTGTCTGAAAGATAACTGGAGAACCATGAAAGAGTTTTGTGGGAGAAATTGAGATTAGACAGATGATGTAGTAGGTGAATATGGGAGATGGTATTGAAGGCTTTAGATAAGTCCAGCAGGACTGATGAAACTATTTTACCAGAGTCACGAGCTAGACTTACAGAATGTAAGAAGGAGAGGAGGGCGGAAGCTGTGTTGGGTGGGAGAGAATAGTTGGTGGTTGGTAAGGAATGGCAAAAGCTGAAGGTGGATGCATTTTTCAAGATGTTTGGAGATTGGGGAGAGGATGGCTATGGGGTGGAAATTAGAGACGTTGCAGTTTTTGCCACCCTTGTGAAGTGGGAGAATATATGCAGTGCGCCACAGTTTGTGTACATAGGATTCAAGTAGAGATCCATTGATCAGTATGCTGATAGGGAAAGCAATGCCCTTGGAAGCTATTTTTTAAGAAGGAGGAAGGAATGTTATCAGGGGTGTTGGAGCAAGGCTTTAGTTTAGAGAGTAGTTTCTTTATTAGGTAGGTGGAGATGGGCTTGAGTTCAAAAGTAGGGGAGGGGGAATGATGAGGAAGACTCTGTATGGTGAGGTAGAGGGTTATTGTTGGAAAATGTTTTGGTTAGCTCGGCAATAGAAGTGGTAAAGAAGGAGTTGAATAGTGAGGCAATTTCATAGTTGGATTTGTTGCTGTCGGGACAAGGGTTGTTTTTGGTTCCTGGCCTAAGGAGTGAATTAATTGAGTTCCAAAAATGCTTGGGTTTTTGTATGATTTGCTTGTAATTTGATGTAGTAAGACATTTTATCCTTAAGAAGTTGTTTTTTGACTAGGTTTCTCAGCTGTTTATATTTTAGTAAGATTTCTGGCTATTTATGTTGGAGGTATATTTTCCAAGTTTTATCTCTTTGTAGCATGATCTTTCTGGTATCTTTGATAAGCCATGGGGTGGTTTTCATTCTTACTCTTTTTGTTCTTATTGGATCAAGGGAGTTAAGGACCATTAAGAATGTTTTGTTGAAAAAGTCAACAGCAGTGTCTAATGGAAGAGTTTTTAGGAGGTTCCAGTTAGTTTGTTTAAGGGACTCAGTAAAGGTAGTAGGATTAAAGTTAGAAAAGTTGCAAGTATGAATGAACTGGTGGGAGTGTGGGGAAGTGAGGGTAGTTCGATGGGTGAAGGCTGGGAGGTGGTCTCCTAATGGGTCAGAAATGACACCTGATAGTATAATTTTATTTGGATAAGATACCAGGATCCAGTCTAGTATGGAGCCAGGGGGGTTGGTTTTGTTTGGCTTAGTAAAGGAGTTAGTAAGTTGAGTGTAGGTGTATAGATTGATTGCAATGGTAGGATTGGGGTTATTGATTTTGTTCCAGTCTATATTTACATCTCCCAATATGTAGGTTTCTAGCTTAATGTTACTAGAGGCCCAGGAGAGGATGTCTTCCAGGGTATTAGTGTTGTTGCCAGGAGGGATAAAGAGTGAAAAGAAGCAGATGTTTTTAAGGTTGTTTATTTTTAGGAGGCCAATTACAAGTTCAGCGTTGTTGAAATAAGGGATGGGATTAGGATATGGAATGATGGTTAATTGGTTAGAGTAGATTAATGCAACACCACCACCTCTCCTAGTTAGGCGGTCATAACGAAGACATTGAAATCCAGGGGGAAGGAATTTGGAGTCAGTTATATGAGACTTTAGCCAGGTTTCAGAGATGGCTACAATGTCTGGTGAGTTGTGGTTGAGCCAGGCATGGAAGTGGGTTAATTTATTTTTGAGGCTTTGGGCATTGATGATGAGGAATTTGAGGTATTTACTGGTGGATTTATTATTGGTATTAGGGGGGTTTGTTGGGGAGAAGTTAGGTCCAGGATTAGGATGAATGTCACTGGATAAGCAAAGATAATTGGGAAAAGGGGTGGGTATTTTTGGTTTGTACTTAGACAGAAGTGCCTGGTAGAGAGTGGGTTTAGGTTTGTAGCATTTTGTAGTGATTGGGAAAAGTTTTATTTTAAGAGGAGGAATGGGTGAGAGGGAACTAAGGAGGCAGAGATGTTGTGGAAGTGTGTTGTAAGGGGGAGGTGGGAAGGAAGTGGCAGTGGGAGTAGATGGAAGTTAGTATAGGAGGTGGCATGGTATAGAGGTAGTAGAAGAAGGACAAGGAAAGAAGTGGAAATTAGGGTTTTTGGAGTGAGAGAGAGCATGATAGGAGGAGTCTGTCAGATATAATAGAGAGGAGGGTAATGGGTATTAGGAGGGAGGGCGGTGTGGTACTGAGAGTTTGGTAGGCTAGAGGAAGGGGTGGAAAGAAAGTGGCAGGGGATTGGCTGGTGGTGAGAGGGAGGGTTTTCAGGAGGAGAATAAATGTAGGAGCACTGGGGGTGGGTGGAATTTGGGGGTAGGGTATGGGAACGGAGTGAGCCCGCAGGGCGAACAGTGCAGGATAGAACTGCAGGGCAAGAAAAAAACAGCTGAGAAAGTTATCAGCCACAGCAGTTAAAGGTAGAGGTAAGTGTTGAACAATTAAAGACTGTAGGGAAAGATAGAATCACAATTTATAAAAATATAAGGGGTGCTTTGCTCCTAGTTAATTTACTGCAGGATGTTAGTAACATGTTTTTATAGTCTGGGTGGGTTTGATAAAGTCCGTTAGTATACAAGCATGTAGAGATACTGTTGGGCATAAAGGGAGTTGATGTTATACTGGCTTTATGCTGGTATGTCCTGCCACCTAGTGGGCAATAAGAAGAATAGCAGGCAGAAAAAAAAAGAAAAAAAACGGGCAAGTTTCGTATAGATTTTTCTCAATAGTGTTTAGAGACTAGAAATCAAGTAATACAGGGGGAGGGGGTGTTTAGTGGTCTGTGGTAGGCTGCTGATACGCACTAATGGAAGGGTAGGCTTAATAAAAATAGATGTAAACTTAGGTAGTTAAATCTAGTGTAGGCTACATACATTCACAGTTAGTAATGGGAGTCCTCACAAAAAGTCTTTTCTTATTTGGCCCAGGCTAACCCAGCAGAAATATCCAGGGTTGAAACATCAGAGGTTTTGCAGGAGGGCGTCCTTATATTCTAGACACTGGGAGGGACCTTCAGGAGTAGAGTACTGTAAAAAGAGAGGAAAAACATACTAGGTTAAGTATTGAAAAAGGTAAGAGAAGCAGATAGAGAGGAGGGAGAATAGAGGAGGCAAAAGAGCATTAGTCAATAGAACAATCTATGTAAGTATTAGGTAAGAGGTAGAAAGATACAGGGATAGATTTAGATGAAGGGTGCAAATTGAGGGAGAGTTGGAGGAGAGGAAGAAATGGAGAGGCCGGCAAAGGTACAGCTATAGAAGAGTGCAGGAGGAGGCAAGGTATGTCACAGTTTTCCAATCACAAGTTACTCTTCTTTCAATTCATACAAGCCTATGCAAAAGCAGTAATCCAGCTCATTAGTTGAGCAGGGGGATTAGACATCAGTAAATCACAATAGAACAATACTAGTTCAGGGAGACAATACTTAAATACATAGAAAACGCTATAAACTGTAGATGTGTCTTGGCACAACCAAGTTTCTACAAAATATATAGTTTTTAACCAAGTCGAGCTGTAAGCATAGCTTTCAAGTACAGGATGGGAGGATGTAATCAAGATGAGTTACAAGCACAGCTTTCACGTAATACAATTAATGTCTGCACAATATCTGGAGATTGTCAGCATAAAAGATAGGGCTCTTATGGGGATAAAGCCATGTAGGGATTATAAACACAAATAATATGTAGTAATCTGATGCCCTATGGTTAATGTTCTTATAATAGTCACAATTTACTGACCATTAGTGAATCTAATGTTAAATGCTGATCCCGATTAGGTCGCAATATGTTGGAAAAGAGAAACAGGGTCTTATTTTATTTCTATCAATGCCTAATAATTGGCGTTCTTATCAAGTCGAGTCCTGAAGCTGCGTTAAGTGCGGAGAAGTGGACATTACTCAGTTCTCATCAGCAAGGCTGATCCCACAGGAAATATTAAAGCAGGCTTCCGTTTACTATTAACAGTGCCTATGGGATGGCATTCTTTGAAAGTGCGAGTGCTGAGAGTGAATGTTAAGCACAGAGATAAGACAGTCTCTCATCGCTCACCGCTGACCCCACTGTTACTAGAAATGAATGGAAACATAGGCTGCAGTTTGATTTTTATCAACGCCTGTTGGATAGCGTTTTTTAGTGAGGCGAGTGTTGGAACTGCATTAAGCGCAGAGATTTGTGAGTCCTGCAGCACTCACCAGTTTGTCCCTAAGAGGCACCAGATAGCAACTGGTTGGTTAGGGAAAACGTTGCTGTTAATGCACCAAAGAGAATTTAAACCCAGAGCTAGAGTGAGATAGAGCGGACCCAGAAACAGTTGTTTGTCACAGTACAATATTACAAAGGTTTAAAAGCACTTTACAACACTTTTAGACGCAAACAATATTACAAAGGCTTAAAGCACTCTACAAAACTTTTTAAATGCAAAGGATATTACAAAGGCTTATAAGCACTCTACAACACTTTTAAACACATGCAGCAGACATAAGATCTTTCTAAAACATACACAACAGCAAAGTTGTAGCAGTAGTAGTAATACATAGGACTGTTCTTGCAGCAAATATTGTACACCATTACATTGTTCAGAAACTTACCGTAGGCGAGTCAAGCAGCACTACTGCGTAACCAGCTCAGGGTAATGAACGTAGTGGTCACTACTAATTAGGATGTTTGAAAATGGCGCCAATAGATCGTGGCATCTAGAAGTAAACTCAGGGGAGGGGATATGCTGAGGGGGAGGGGCAAACAACAGAGGGGCGAGATGAGACTAGAAAGGGGTGAAGTGGGAGGGGAGGGAGGAGAGCTGCAGGGCAAGATAAACCAGCTGAAAAAGTTATCAGCCACAGCAGTTCAAGGTAGAGGTAAGTGTTGAACAAGGAAAGACTGTAGGGAAAGATAGAATCACAGTTTATAAAAATATAAGGGGTGCTTTGCTCCTAGTTAGTTTATTTTAGGATGAGGGTGGTTATTAACAGGTTTTTATAGAGTGTGGAGTGGAATTTGCTAAAGTCCTTTAGTATACAGGCATGTAGAGATACTGTTGGGCATAAAGGGAGTTGATGTTATACAGGCTTTATGCTGGTAGGTGCTCCCACCTAGTGGGCAGTAAGAAGAATAGCAGGCAGAAAAAAAATGGGCAAGTTTTGTATAGATTATACTAGATAGTGTTCCGAGACTAGAAATCAAGTAATACAGGGGGAGAGCATGTTTAGTTGTCTACGGTAGGCTGCTGATATGCACTCACGGAAGGGTAGGCTTAATAAAAATAGATGTAGACTTAGGTAGTTAAATCTAGTGTAGGCTACATACAGTCACAGTTAGTAATGGGAGTCCTCACAAAAAGTCTTTTCTTATTTGGCCCAGGCTAACCAGCAGAAATATCCAGGGTTGAAACATCAGAGGTTTTGCAGGAGGATGTCCTTATATTCTAGAGACTGAGAGGGACCTTCAGGAGTGGAGTAATTCACAGTTAGTAATGGGAATCCTCACAAATAGTCTTTTCTTATTTGGCCCAGGCTAACCAGCAGAGATATCGAGGGTTGAAATGTCAGAGGTTTACAGGAAGACGTCCTTATATTCTAGAGGCTGGGAGGGACCTTCAGAAGTGGAGTAATTCACAGTTAGTAATGAGAGTCCTCACAAAAAGTCTTTTCTTATTTGGCCCAGGCTAACCAGCAGAAATATCGAGGGTTGAAACATCAGAGATTTTGTAGGAGGATGTCCTTATATTTTAGAGTCTGGGAGGGACCTTCAGGAGTGGAGTAATTCACAGTAAGTAATAGGAGTCCTCACAAAAAGTATTTTCTTATTTGGCCCAGGCTAACCAGCAGAAATATCCAGGGTTGAAACATCAGAGGTTTTGCTGGAGGACGTCCTTATATTCTAGAGGCTGGGAGGGACCTTCAGGAGTGGAGTAATTCAGTTAGTAATGGGAGTCCTCACAGAAAGTCATTTCTTATTTGGCCCAGGCTGACCAGCAGAAATATCCAGGGTTGAAACATCAGAGGTTTTGCAGGAGGATGTCTTTATATTCTAGAGGCTGGGAGGGACCTTCAGGAGTTGAATATTTGGAGCAAGTCAAGCAACACTACCACGTAACTGGCTCAGGGTAACGAACGTAGTGGTCACTCCTAACTAGGATGTTCATAGAAATGAAAAATTAAAATTATACTGTGTGTGAACTAACAAACAAACAAAAACACAAAATATAAGCCTGGACAAACATTAATAGATGTAAAACATTAAAATTTAAAAGTAATTATTAAAATGCATCTCAACAAATTGTACTAAAATCACTTAAAATCCTTAATAATCTATCAATGATTTTTCAATATACTTCACATTAGATGGAGCTCCCAGTGTCCTCTGATGCAGTTTGTTTGCCACTTCTGCTTATACACAATCTGCTCCTCACCTGTACTCCCCTCCCTCAACTGGTATGCAGTTGGCAGTTACCCTACAATGACCAGCATAGAGGATGCACTGCAATAGCAAGGCAAAATGACTCTCCCACTGAGATACCTTTCTGCTTATACACAGTCTGCTCCTCACCTGTACTCCCTTCACTCAATTGGTACACAGTTGGTGGTTACCCTACAGTGGGCAGCATATGGGAGCAACTACAACAGTAAGGGAAAAGGACTCTCCCACTTAGATACCTATAGGTATCTCCACCTCTACTGCTAAATAATTTGTTTTTATAAAGGTATCATTGCTGCTAGTGGGATGCACATTCATGGGGCAACATAGTCCAATCCCTCCCCCTGTGCAACCATATTCACAGAAAGCCTTTGGTCTAAATTACTTTGATTATTCATCTGGTTCTAACATTTCTAATCTGTCTTTAACACTGCCAATAGTGCAACTCTAACAGGTAAATCAGTAGAATTCAAAGAAAAGTAATTTACCAAACTAAAACTGCTTCTGTGAATTACTCCACCAAGCCTGTACCATTTGGTGTGTGTACTTCCAAATTTCAGCCATTAGTCTTAACTTTTTCCTGGCACTTAACTCTACATCATTATCTTATCAGACTGATAGTTTTTTCTGGGCGTGAAGTTTGTCCATCATCCAACCCAGTCCATTCACCCTCACTTTGCTTGGGCTCACTCCACTCCTCTGCCCTACCCCCATTCCCACCCACCCCCTCTTTCAATACCTTTATAGTTACTTAGCCCATATCTCTTATTTTAACCAACCAATCAGCCACATCCAAATAACTATGCCCCTCACCTCAACCAATCAAAGAACTTCATTATAGACACACACACACACACAGTCTAAAAGTTCAACAACTCTAAGTCCTAACCTCCTGTGTTCATAGGTTCATAGGTTCATAGATTAGTACTAAGCTAACTGCCCTTGCGAGCCATTTTAAGCCTAGCCAATTATCCCTTGTGAGACTCAAACCTTGCACCGTGTGTTTCTAAGCCAAACACGTTAACCATTAGGCCACCCTCCCAACCCTGTTCCACAAAAAGACATATTGTACAATAACCCCACCCAACTCCACTTAAAGCCAAGTCTTATTAACACTCTGTCCCATTCTCTACAACTACTACTAGACAACCCTACAATATAAAATGCTACCATTTCAAGGCTTACTAATAAGAATCCTGCTAATTATTGCTCATGTTACCTCCTATCACCAAAGCATGGACTCCAAACTAATAATACAGTTGCCCACCTTCACATCCATCCATCCATCCTCAACCCCTTTTTCCCATTTTGCACATGGGATCAGGGTGTCACTTATAATAGTGACAATCACAAGCTAAGGTTTACACAACCGGGTGGCTAGCCCTGCTGCAGTAGTTCATCCGTACCACTCACTTGCACACACACACTCATATCTATGGTCAATTTAGAATGCCCGATCCACCTACTGCATGTCTTTGGAATGTGGGAGGAAACCGGAGCTCCCGCAGGAAACCCATGTGACCTCTGGGAGGACATGCAGACTCCGCACAGAAGGCACCCCAGTCAAGTATCAAAACAGAGAACCTCTTGCTGTGAGATGACAACACTAATCACTGCATCACTGTGGCCATCCATCCCTCCAAAAACCAAGCCAAATCTACTCATAATCTCACCATCATTAGACAACTCATCAGATATAGACATGGCCCCATTTATAATTCCGCAGTACCAAACAAAATCTCATATCTCCCTACAATATGACAAATTCATATCTAAATCCTTATTGGCTATCATCCACACAGTTTCTCAACTTCTAGTAGATGGAGATATACACCCACATCCCAGCCCAACATCAAACCTTAATGGCACCACTAATCAAGCAACACACACAAAAAACTCCCAAAGAAAACCGTCATACCTCTTAATACTTAACATTAATATAAGAAGCATACTTAACAAAACAGTAGAGTTACATGCATCTCTGTCGCAATACTCCCTGACATAGTTCTTCATACTGAAACCTGGCTAAAACCATATAACAAGGACAATGAATTACTTCCTCCAGTTTACAACATTCTCAGAAAAGATAGAACACACAAAAGAGATGGGGTATCACCCTGCTTTTTAAAAACAACCTTACTATAGACATGTTAGACATTCACCCATCTACTATCAGAGACTGTATTTGCCACACTGAAAATCAATTTTAAATGACATCTAAACATCATTGGTGCATACATTCCTCCTGGGAACAACACTAATACAGTAGAATCCATCCTCCACTAGGCATCTCATACCCCTTCCCCAAAAAACGCTGATACTAGGTGGGTTTAACATAGACTGGTCTGCCTACAGTTCCCCACTCCCCACTAACCACATTAACCTCCACATTTCTTCTTAACTAATCCATACATACATCAGAATAGTTAAATCAACCAAGAAAGAGTCCATACTTGATTGGATACTTACAAACCACCCATATCTATCACACTACTCCGGATCCCTCCCTGACACCCTTAGTGTCCACCTCCCTACATTCATACTTAGACAACAAGTTAACCAATAAAAACTACCTGCCTTCAACAAATTTGATATATAAAGCATTTCAAACACCAGGACCTCCTAAATAGACTAACTCACTGTAACTGAAAACTCCGTCTCATCTGCCTCAAGATAAAGCTGTAGGTTACTTTAAATCTACTTTTCTAAAGCTTCTAAATCCCTTGCCCCTACCAGAATAGTAAGAACTAAGTTCAACTATGGCTCACCAAAAGTACTCAAACTCTCCTAAAATATAGAGATAAGGCATGGAAAGCATGGCGTCAAAACAAACCCAATGCAAATAGACAAACATACCTAGAACTAAGAAACAAAACCAAAAAACAAATAAGGACAGACAAAATAAATCACTACTCAGGCATCCAAACAAAACACAAAGCTAACCCTTAAAAATTCCAAGCAGCAATCAGTAAAATACTACAATCAGGAAAAAACAGTACTCCTCCCCCAAATATCAATACCACTGCTGACAATATTGCCACACAATTTAATCAATACTTCACCAAATCTATTTTAAGCCTTACAAACACCATTTCCCCCATAGCACACTCTATTCCCGGCACCTCAACAACAGATCAAAATTGCTTCTCTCTACAGCCAGTTCCGACTACTTGCCAAAACTAAGACTTACAACCCTAGCAGTTGACAAACTCCCAGCAGAATACCTTAAACTCACAGCCAAAGCCATCGCATACTCTGTCTCCTTCCAAATAAATAGGTCAATCGCAGAACAATATGTCCTAACACTGTGGAATATTTTTCACACATAATTCCACTTCATAAAGGCTCCAGCTCAACTGAATTATCCAACTACAGATCCATCGCCATTCTAACCCCTCTGTCAAAATTTTAGAAAAATGCATACATTCCCAAATTCTAAACTATCTCATAACTAATAAACTCCTGGCTAACACACAACATGGATTTTGACCCAGTCACAGCACCACCACAGCCCTTATTAGCTTTTCGAATACTGTAAATTAGCAACAGAACAATGGTAACCTGGTCTTCAATATCTTTCTCAATATTTCCAAGGCATTTGACACAGTCTCCCATGCCAAACTCCTAACTGTACTTTCAAAATTCAGCCTAAGTAACTCCACTCTATTATGGTTTAAAAACTGTCTAACCATCAACAAGCTGTAAACTCTCTATCTCCTCTTCTCCCTGTTACTTTGTGTCCCACAGGGATCCATCCTCGGACCACTCCTCTTCATCATATTTACAAACGACCTTCACAAAGCCACATTCCATGCCAGTCTGGTCCAGTACGCTGACAACTCCACACTAATCTGCTCTGCCTTGTCTCTCCAACTTCTGCAAAAAAAATCACCCAATAATCCTTTACTGCCATAGAAACTTGGTTATCCAACTCATAACTAATCCTCAACCTTAAAAAACACAACTAATGCTATTTCATCCATTAAAAGCCACTGAACCCATCCCCCCATTCAAAATAATCTCTTCTAACAATACCCCCATTACACCAATTCCACAAACCAAACTACTATGAGTCATTATAAACCACAACACAAAGTTCAACAAACATGTTGCACATACAATATCAAAAGTCAATAAAAAACTCGGATCCCTCTACAGATGCAAAAACAACCTCTCCAATAATAGTAAAGCCATCATTGCTAAAACCCACCTACTTTCTACACTTCTATATGCTTCCTCTGTACTAATTAACCTAAGTAAAGGGGATGTAAACAAATTAACCATCTGTTATAACAAAATTGCAACGTTTGCAATTAACACAGCTTACAGGGCCCACCTTTGCCTAGCTCTCAAACAATTATCCTGGCTTGAACTACCAAACTTATTGACTTATAACCAACTTAAAATTGCTCACCAAATCATATACCATCCCAAAAAAACACATGATCTACACAATCTTCTAAGTCACTACAGTAACAATCATCTACTAAGATCCTCCAACAAACACTAGTAGAAATAACCAAAAACAGGAATTGCTCTGGTGACTCATAGGTTCATAGGTTCATACGTTGGTACTAGGCTATTGGCCATAGGGCCTATACAAGCCTAGCCATAACAATTCCCTGGCTATTTCTTCCCACACTATTTACTTCCCTGGACTCCTGTCTAGCAGGGCGATTGATGTGATCCCCGAAGTGAATTTCTTTTCTCTCATCCAATCATCAAGGTTCCTTTTGAAGAGGGCCAAAGAGGCGCTTTGCTTGACATGAATGGGCAGTCTATTCCAGAGTCTGGGGAGTCTCTGGATCAGGAACCTATCCCTCCAGCATGTTTTGTTTATTGTGATGAGAAGGTTTAAATCCCTGGAGCATGTAGCTCTGAGGGATTGGGATTTCTTTAAGTGCAGCATGTTCAACAGCTCTGGGTTTGACATGGCCTTGTATGTTAAGCAGAGATCACCTCTGAGTAGACGATATGCGACAGAGTATAGCTGGAGTTTTTTAAGTCGGTCAGCACAGAGCATCTGCTTTAGGCTTGTGATTTTTTTAGTGAGGTATTTCTGCGGCCTTTCCAGTTGTTGCAGATGTCTTGAGAGGTGCATACCAAATGGGGCGTTGTATTCTATAATGGGTCTAATCAGGGATGAGTACAGTGGGACAATGACCTCCTTTTTTCTGGATGAAAAGCCCTTAGTGATTAGGTGTGCCACATAGAAGGATTTCCTGACTGTTGTGGCGATGTGGTTATTGAAGGTGAGACCACTGTCCACCTGTGTCCCTAAGTCTCTTATCACACTTTCGGTGTTTAGTGTACTGCCACCTATGTGGTAATTCATGGGTACATGTTTTTTCCTAAAGGGGATAACTATACATTTCTTGGCACTGAGCTTGAGCCCATGGCTCTGGCATCAAGCATCTGTTTCTGTAAGGCCCTTTGTATATCCACATCATTTGGGGATTCAATAGTGGCTCCCAGTTTGCAGTCATCTGCGAACTTTGTTAGCCAGAGTCCCTTAGTGTTGGCCTGTACTTCAGAGAAGTAGATGCCAAACAAAAGAGGCCCCAGGAATGAATCCTGAGATACTCCATTTGTCACTTGTCTGGAACTGGATTTGGAGTCAGCTACTTTTACAGTGTGGGTTCTGTCAGTAAGCCAGTTGGCAACCCATTGAGTGACGTAGGGGTTAATGCCCAGCTTAGTAAGTTTATCTATAATTCCAGAGTGGGGGATGGTGTCAAAGGCCCTGGCGAGGTCCAGATAGGATGTGTGGACTGCCTTACCCTCGTCCACAGCTCTGGAGACTGATTCAAAGAAGTCAATCAGGTTCAGGAGACAAGATTGGCCCTTCACGAACCCAAACTGGGTGGGGTCCAGTGTTTTAAGGTTGCCAATGTCTTTGTTTATAAGTTCCATGATAATACATTCCATGGCCTTGTAGATCAGGCTCGTCAGACTGATGGGGCGGTAGTTCCCAGGATCCAAGGTGGATCCCCCCTTGTGGAGTGGGATAACTGTAGCTGTGCGCCACTCAGTGGGCATGAAGCCTGACATGAGGGTATGATTAAACATGACACTTAGGTGAGGTGCCAGTTCATTTTGTAGTTCATGTAGTACACAGCCCAGGATGTCATCTGGTCCCATGGATGCTGTATTCGTAGCTTTGGAAAGTGCATTTTTTACCTGTATGGCCATTATTACCAGAATTTGGAAATCTTCTGGTATTGAGATGGGCCATTTAGGCAATCTTCCAATATTGAGATGGGCCATTTAGGCAATCTTCCAATATTGAGATGGGCCATTTAGGGGGTGAGAGGGGGGTGAAGTTGGCACCGAATCGATCTGCCAGGATATTGGCAATATCCTTGGTATCAGTATATTTAATGCCATTCTGTTGTAGTTCAGAGCAGATCTGAGCATTGCCATTTAGATTCTTGACATAGTTATAGAATGCCTTGTGGTTGTCTTTGGAATATTTGGCAATTTTATTTTCATAACTAGCTTTGGAGGATTTTATGAGGGATCTCAGCTTTTTGTTGAGGCTGGTAAAGGAGTTTTTTTGCATCCTGGGATTTTCATCTTTTCTGCAACAGTTTCTTCCTTTTGTTGTAAAGTTTGTTTATGGCAGGGGACCACCAGATTTGCTTCCTTTTTTTGGAGGAGAGCATCTTGGTTATATTTGGGATGGTACGATTCATGCATGAGTGGATGTGCTCGTACAGTGTCTTAGTGTAGGACTCAGCAGTCGAACATTCAGTTCCTGTCTGCATGGGTGTCATGAAGTTTGTAACTTCTGACCTGAGTGGCATGAAGTTGGCTTTGGAGAAGTTTTTTATGGAGGTTTCCTTACTGGGGAGGTGGGGGTGGGATGCGGATGTTGAGGGTGATTAGCTTATGGTCTGACCTGACCAATGAGGGGGTGACCATAGGTGTGGAGCATCAATTTCCCATGTTGGTAATGACCAGGTCCAGGATATTGGAGCCCCTGGTGGGACTATGGATTAGTTGATCCAGGGCATTGGAATTTATGAATTCCAAGAACCATTGGGCAAAGGTGTTGCTACACGAGTAGTTTTCCCAGTTAATGGCAGGGTAGTTGAAATCACCCAATATTAGGGTGTTTGGTTGTATATTAATATTTTCCAGTATGTTTAGAAAGGTGTAGTGAGAATCTTGGGGCATGGTGGGGGATCTGTAGCAAGCTACAGTTTGGATTGCAGTCTTACTTAGTGCTAGTTGCACCTGGAGAATTTCAGATGCATTGTGTTGGGCAACTAACATGGTGGTGTGAATATCCTTGGTGAATATGGACACTCTTCCACCTTTAGTGTTTCGATCCTGGTTTGGTGACCGAAAAGTGTGGTAAGAGTTGTAGCCTGGTATTGCAGGGGTGCTCTCTGGAGCCTTGAACCAGGTCTCAGTTACTGCACAGATATCGATGTTCTCCATTTTTAGGAGTGCCTCGAGAGAGTGCATTTTGAGGTCTAGACTTCTAGCATTATGTAGCATTACCTTCAGATTTTGCATGCTTGTACCTGTTATGGTGGTAGTTTTATCCTTTGAACTTTACCTAAAAAAGGCACTATAGGGGTGGCAAGAGCCTTAGCCAGTAACCTGAATCCCAGGGGCGACAGGTGCAGACCATCTCTGGCAAAGAGCCTCACTCTACTCTAGTGCAATTGCAAAAATATGGAATACCCTTCCCCTCAAAATATGCACAACTGACACTAAATGAAACTTTAAAAGTTTTCTTCAGACCTACTTAACCACCTCCTGGAAGTGTACCTCTTCTGACCCAGGGTAGACCCATCATCTTACCACCCACCATATACCTCACATAGTCTACTCTGTATGCAATACACTCATACGCTTTAATTAGTTCAATCAAAAAGGATTTCACTTGATCTAAAATTATACCTTATGGCATACCTCTCAACTGTACATTTTCGCAGAATGTCCACATTTTTGCCTTATATTTTTGGTCCGTTTTTCATAAAATTGCAGCTTTCTGGAAAATTAGTGGCAAATCATTAAATACTGAATTTAGAAAATAATGACAGACATTTGAGTTTTAGATTTCATACCCTCCAGAAAAGTCATGCTAATGCAAAACCTGTTATTCTATCAACTTTCTAAGTTTGTAAGAGCAATATTTAAAATTGTGCCTGTTTGCACCACATTTTTCATGGCTTTGTCCAGATTTCTTACTCTAAGATGCTGAGAGGTATGTCTTATGGTACTGTAAGATTTGTTAACTCTTAACTATGCTGTCCTCTAATTTTGTTTTTTTCTTATGCATATTTTAAATGAATATTATACTATAATCTGCTTTTCTGTTATGAACATTTTGAATGATTATTTTTAAAACTGTGTTTTCTGTTTTTCATTAACAGTGCACTGTAGGTTTTATTAATCCTGTACCATAATGAATATATTCTTGTATTATTAATTGTATATCTGTATGAAGCTTTTCTCCCTGGGCATCTGCTGAAAATGGGCAACTTTCCCAGTCAGACTTTACCAGTAAACAAATGTAAAATAAATAAATAAATAATAAGTAATGATCAATATAAGCTGCTGATTCTGAAAAAGTAACGTTTTAAATATTTTGCAGCATGCCATCTTGCAACAATATGCGTGTGTGTGTCTGTATGTGTGTGTGCGTGCGCGGGTGTGTGTGCGTGTGAATATGTGTTTGGTTTGAGAGGTTGCTTTGGAGGTGCATGTGCATGTATGCATGTATGTGTGTGTGTGTGTGTGTGTATGTGTGTGTGTGTGTGTGTGTGTGTGTGTGTGTGTGTGTGTGTGTGTGTGTGTGTGTATGTGTGTGGATAGGCAAGAGCGTGGGTGGGGGATATATGCGTGTGTATGTGTCTGGTTAGGAGGTGCATATGTGTGTGTGTAAATTCACTTATGGTATCACAAACCACAGATATGCTATTTCTGAATCTTATATCTATACCTCTTAACCTCTAAGCACAAAAAATCTGGACAAAGTCTAATATAATTGGGGCAAAGGCCCCAACATAGGGACAGATTTTAAATATTGCGCTTATAAACTTAGAAACTTGGTAGAATAACAGGATTTGTGTTAGCACACATTTTCTGAAGCATATAAAGTCTGAAACTCAAATGTATGTTATTATTTTGGGGTCTATATTACATCAAACATCCCTTTCATCAACACATAATAATTGAAATACCAAAACCTGGAATGGCTACATAAGCACATTTTTTTCCTGGGGCAAAATCTCTTGGCCAACACCAAAAAAAAAAAATAAAAAATCTGCAGACCCTACAAAGTGGGGGGCTTTGCCTTCCACACCCTCAGATATAGGAGGCTGTGCCCCCACCCCTCTAACTAAATATACCAACTCCAAGATCACACTACAGTGGAGGAAAGGGCAAATCCCCGATGATGGGCAAGCGATTTTTTTCCCCTTGGAAAAAATTTGCTTATGCGGCTGTTTGGGGTTTTGGTATTTCAATTATTATGTGTCGATCAAAGGGTATTCAATGAACAGCCCCTTTGACGATATAATATAGAGCCTTATTTAGTGACTTCAGTCCATAGTGATTTGCCAGAAAACTACAAATTTTATGAGGAGCACACCAAAAATATGAGGCAAAAATCTGGACATTTTGTGAAAATCTGGTCAAGAGAGGTATGCTTATATCCACATAAATTCAAAATTCCCATCCCATAAACTTTTAGGCATTGGTAGTTTTACCATGGAAGGGACACATGTACCTTTAAAACTCCTCCTCAACTTTTCTCTTAAAATGAAACGGCATCTTTCTATGAGGTAATGTTGAAGTCCCATTATTTTTTATATATGTTAATGTCATTAAGCTTACCAATACCATTAAGTATTAATTTTGCCTTTGTCTAGTCTATGCCTGTTCCTCTATTCTCATTTGCATTATTCAATGTTTGGCTGATACACATTGATATGGATATAAGTGATTCCTCTGGTTGGGTCCTTTCCCTTACAAAGTATTAAAAGGAGATGTAGGATCATAGTATCAAAGGGGGCTACTAGTTTATCGACTGAGAGGTCATTTCAATTCTTGCCATTTCATCCCAATGTAATACCATAAATACTCTAGTCAGTATCTAGTACTGTATTTATTAATGACTACCCATGTCTAGGATGGTTGTGGGCACTATCCCTGGTAAGAATTTTTGGTACCCCATTCACTCTTCCAGGTTCCTTTTGAACAGTGTCATAGAGGTGCTCTGCTTCACATGAATTGGCAGCCTATTCCAAAGATGCAGCAGTCACTGGGAGACAAATCTGTCCCTCCAGCATGTCCTATTCAAGTCGCAGACCATATTTAGATCCCTGGAATCAGTAGCTCTAGTCTTGTTTGATTTACAGATGTCCAGCAAATTCATTAGGTTTGGGTCTGAGATTCCTCTGTAAGCCAGGCATGTCTCCCCTAAGAAATCTATATGATACTGAGTATAGTGACAGGGACTTTAGTCGGTTTGTGTAAGGCAAGTGCTGGATTCCTTGATCTTCTTAGTTAGAAACCATTGAGGTCTCTCCAATTGCTGCAGATGCTTTGTACGGTACATCTGAAAGAGGTGTTATACTCAATTATGGGCCTGATTAGTGATGAGTATAGAGGAGTTATAACCTCCTTTGCTCTAGAAGTGATGCCTTTGCTAATCAAGTGTGCTACATAGAAAGTCTTCCTTACTACAGTAGACACATGGTGGTCAAAGTTAAGGTCGCAGTCTACTTGTGATCCCAGATCTCTTACCACTTCGTAGGTACACAGGGTATTGTTGTTAATTTGATAGTGTGAAGGGACATTGTTTTTACTGAAGGGTAAATAATTTATTTAAATAAAATAAATCTTGTAGTATATTTCAGAGATCCTTTTTGCCGATACCCTTTGCTCTATTCTCTCTTTTACTTCTGGATTGTTCTTGCTACTATCCTTCTCTAAAATGTATATACTTGTGTCTGCATTTACTTTGTCACTGTCTGTAGCTTCCACGTGGTTACTATTGATCTGTGTCATACTCTTTAAAAAGGGCCTTCTGTTCCACCTTACTGATTATCTTTTTCCCCAAATAATTTTTTTATTGCGTTGTGCTCTCTCATTTAAATTCTTGATTCAGAATACCTTTGCAAAACATTTCTTAAGTTTACAGAATGTACATTATATTTAGAAACTGCAGCTTACATTTACAGAATGCACATTACATTTACAGACTACACCTTACATTTACAGAATATACATTACATTTACAGAATGCACCTTACATTTACAGACTGCACCTTACATTTACAGAATGTACATGCTTTACTAAGAGCTGGATACTGATCCCTTGTATTGATACTGACTGCAACAATATCTGAACATCGTTTTGTAATTCTGTTTTACTGTCTAATGAATTTACCAGTTTATTTTCTTCCACATCTTTCATTTCACTTTACTTTTCTGCATTAAATCTTATTTTTCTTTGCTTGTATTTAAGAAATGTCTGACAATGTGAAGGGAAAAATCTAACAGAGTGCAGGAGTTTATTTGATGTTATTTCTGCTGTGACTTTTGTTTCTGTTTTGCCTGATATGAGAGATTTTATTAGCTGTGCTTTAACAATTTTGTTAACATTCATAGGTTCATAGGAGGTTACTAGGCTAGCAGCCCTAGGGCCCTTAAAAGCCTAGCCAAGTTCAATCCTTTTTCCCTTAAGGGTCTGGAGATATGGTCTATGTTATAAGCAGATCTAAATCAGCACATACTGTCCCTATCCAAGAGGGACACAAGTGAAACCCCTGGGGTGAATTTGCAGTTGCCCATCCAATTGTCCAAATTATTCTTAAAAAAGGTTAATGAGGTGTTATTGAAATTCTTAATTTCTGGAGTCTTGCATAATGCATTTATATGTACTCTCATTTCTCTTTCTTAATATTCATGAAATTCAACATTGCTCTTTGGCTCAGAGTATTAATTCTGTTTCACTATTACAATCATAAATGTGTTTTCTCCCAACTCTAACCTCATAAATGTCATATTCCTGTTCCATTGCTATACACAAAATTAAACTGTAAATGGTCTGTCATCTTTGTACAGAGAATTGAAGCCATCACTGTGACCCAGATGACCTGGATGTGATTAGTGGCCTGGTGGATCCAGGGAGGAAGGGGAAGAAGTGAAAGACTGTGGCACACTCACATCTCTTAAGGGGAGGGAAGGGTTTCCACACTCACTTGGAGGCACATTAAGTGGCAGGGCTGCTTAAAGATAACACCCCTTGCAAAATGAGGGTATGCCTTTCTAAGACATACCCCTACCTAACACCTGACCAGGTGCATGTATGTCAGAGATGAGGAGAAAAACAGAAAATGTTTGAATCACCCCTGATTGCTGCATGAATGAGTCTGTCATTCGTCTCTTATCTGGTGACTGGAACCAGTGGGCTGATTGACTGAGACAGGGTCTGATATCCAGAAAACAGTGAGTCAAAAAGTCACATACAAAAAAGTAAAAAAATGTAAGTTTGTCACCTTTTGTGATAAGGTAACAGACCCCTTGGCTCTCCAGTTAAGTTAAGAAACTCAGGTTGAGAACGTCTGTAAAAAGTTTAATAAAAAAACAACTTCAGCAAAGCTTTGGGGCATAGCCTTTTTTCAGTACATAAAGCTTTGGGGCATAGCCTTTTTTCAGTACATAAACAACAGTTAACTCAATCAATCACAATTTATATATTAAATAAGACATCACATGACACAACCTATCAGTAATATCACTTAATTATATAAATTAAATAAAAGTACGTTCATTAAACAATATTATAGACATAATCTAAAAAACATAACCTAAAAAAATAATAAATATGTACATCACCAATATTGCATTTGGTTTTAATGAGAATTGGTCTAATACTAACTGTAGCATGATTCCTGGATATTTATCAGCACATAACTTTAATATCCACTCAAATTCCAGTACATTATTAATGTTACCACTCCTAAGATTTCTGGTCACTATATCTATAACTCTAAATATGAAATCATGTTTATATCCATATTCTAAAACATGCTTTGCTAATGCATTCATAGAAACACTTCTTCGAATTTCTGAACAACGTTCAAGTAATGTGATCCCTTTGTCTCCGATTGCATTTGTCTACATAAAACACAGCACATTCCTTGCAAGTTGCAGGATTAACAATGTTTACTGTACTGCATGTTGCAAAGCACCGAAATATATACTCTTTCGAGGTTACAGGGTGCGTAAAAATATTATTATTACTAAGAATATGCCTACAAAAGCTACAGCTGTGACATGGAAAAGTACCCTGTTTACACTTATATGTCTATTTCTAGACTGAGTTTGTCTCATTTCCTTATACAATCTTTGTTTCAGATTTTTATTATTCCTGTAGGCAAAACACAGAATGTGCTATTTTTTATGTAGGCAAATGCAATCAGAGACTAAGGGATTGCATTATTGAATATTGTTCAGAAATTTGAAGAAGTGTTTCTACGAATGTATTAGCAAAACATGTTTTAGAATATGGAGATAAGGTTTCACTTCATAATCTCGAATTACTGAAATCTCGAAATTCAGTAACCCAAAACTATGAAGTCGAATCATTCACAACACCGAAACCCACAATCCCGAATTACACAATCATGAACATGCATACACCATACACCACTGAACATACATACCATTCCACCCACAGCACACAAACCACACACCCCTACACTGCATATAAGTAGGGGGCAAGCCCCCTGTGCCGGGGTTGTGCCCTACACACCCCCTACTTATATATACCAACTTCGAGGTCACACATAAAAAAAAAAAAAAAAAAACACCACACACCATCTTCCACTCGCTCGCACATAAATACACATCACACATACACAAACACCAACAAATCCAACACTCACACTCACACTTACACCTCCCTACCCTTAGCCACACACACAACATACAAAAACACATGCAAACACTCACTTACCTGCAATTTCAGGCACCAGAACACTACACGCAACGTACCAGAAATGCATAAGCGCGGATTCGAGATATTCTAATTCACTCTTATGCACTTTCGGCATTCTGGTTTTCGCCTTCATGGTCTCAGGTTACTGAGTTTCAAGATTTCAGTAATTCGAGATTATGAAGTAAAACCAGAGATAAACATGATTTCAAATTTAGAGTTATAGCTATTGTGACCGGGAATCTTAGGGGTGGTAACATTAATAATGTACTGGAAATTAAAAAATATGAGTGGATATTAAAGTTATATGCTGATAAATATCCAGGAAACAATGCTACAGTTAGTATTAAACCAATTATCATTAAAAAAATGCAATATAGGTGTTGTACATATTTATTATTTTTTAGATTATGTCTATGATATTGTTTTAGGAATGGACTTTACAATTGTATTTAATTTATATAATTAAGTGATATTACTGGTAGATTGTGTCATGTGATGTCTTATTTTATGTATAAATTGTGACTGATTGAGTTAATTGTTGTTTATGCACTGAAGAAGGGCTATGCCTGAAAGCTTTGCTAAAGTTGATTATTTATTAAACTTTTTGGAGACGTTCTTAGCCTGAGTTTCTTTTGTTTTATTGGGCTTTTTGTTTACTTGAGGTTGAGTTTACCACTGTATTGTTTTGCTTTGTCTCCAGTTAACTTCTCAGCACTGGTGATTTCTGTATTTTGCTTGCATGCTCTCCCCGTACCTGAATAGGTTTTCACCAGGATGTAGTTTATTCCCATATCCCAGTGACATTATGCTGCTGAATTGGTGATTCTTCAAACTAAATAAAATGCAACAGATTTATTGGAAATTTATTCCAAAACAAAAATGATCATTGGCTTTATTTCTAAACTCATTGGAACTTCTTCAGGCAATTATTTTAAATGCTAGAGTCATTTATGTAAGCCAAATCCAATCACATGACTTCAAATGTATTGGCTGTCCATCATTTATTCATAAAAAAAAAACCAACATAACCCCCCACCAAATACAACATAAAACAGCACAACAGAAAAAAGTAAATCTCATAAATACTCAATATTTCAATGTTAAAGGACAAAATACTTTCAAACTATTAAAATTTATAATGCATATACAACTTTGTTCTTAATTATTTCAAAAACCTGGATTTTAAAATACTTGTTAATTTGAGAATATCACTAAATCTGACATGTCCTAATGCATTAAAACATATTTGTCAGTAAACCTTTTGATGCTCCAGGAAAATATCCAAATGATTACTTCTTTCTTTGCTAGAAACCTTTTCCAGCACTTGGAATTCATATTTACTATATTTTTTTGCGGATTTAAATGTGTCTAAATAGACTAGTTTTCTTACCCCTATTATAGAGGCCCTCAAAGGTTCATACATGTGTGGTTTTAACACTCATGCAGTCTTGCTGTTATAAAAATGGACATGATCTGCATTGAGATATATGCACTAACTAAATTGCTTGACATGCAAATAAATTACTATTCTGCTGCTATAACTCTGTTGGAAACAAAATCTCCCCATAGGAACAGTCCATGCTGTAGTGACACTGCTTATATACTTCACAGTTATATTTACTTCTAAGATTTACTTGTAATTCTGCCTCTGCTCAGCTTCTTCTCTGATTCAATAAAATCTTTCTCACATTCTTTATTCTTTTCTATGCAAACACTGTCTCTAAGGCAAAAACTTTACACAATTCTTCAGTTGTAATTAAATTCAAATGTGTTCCAATTATTAACCACACTTACGTCTGCCATGAAAGTTAGACTTATACGTGTAGGGAAATCCTTTTTAATCCTGGAAAAACCCTTCCCACCCAGATTATTGAAAATAAGTGGAAACCTACCTATGCTTTCCATATTTACTTTTTCAGACAATTTATTAATTAATGTGTAAGCCTAGCCTCTCTTTTGAAAATTTAACAGAAAGCTCTTCCATTTTTATTTATTTATTTTTTTTTACTCATGTACTCTACTAGAGCTCTGGAATATTGGAACTTCTTTCATAAGAGGAAGAATGGTGTATCCTGGACTGTTTATCAGGCAATCCTTTTCTAAAACCTGACTTGGAACAAATGATCATAGCTCCTGAACTGTGACATCCATGTAAAAAATATGAACATGAAAATTATTCTGCACACACAGATCTTTGCAGTGGTACTACTGTTGACATTTAAATGCAAATTTATACCTGGTAATAAGCATAGATTTTTGTAATATTTTTAAACAAATAGTATACAGTAGTGTCAGTTAGATACCTAGTATCTGTGCCATGTTTCTATTTCGAGATGCCAACTTCAAAATGAGACCTCACCTAGAATGTTGATTTGCTGAGAGATTGATACAAATATGAAATAAATAGTACATTCTCATAAGCCGACAAACAAACCAACTAGAATACTAATGTTGCTGAACAAGATAGAGGTTATGTAACATTTTCTGCAATGATGTCGGCTTTCTTTTGATACTTTACAATACTTTCCATGTAGCATTGGGTGCCAAATCATGATATTATGGTATGTCATATCGTACAAAGTAAGATACAGTTTACTTACTCCCAAACCAAACCCACCAGTCACTATCCTCCTACTAGCAGGAGACATCCACCCTAACCCAAGACCATTTACTTCACCTGCAGTTACTGCTCAAACAACCCTCCCCTTATCCCAACAAACCACTTCTCTCACCCTCAATGTATTCTCTTCTTCCTGTATCCCCCCCCCACTCTCCCAAGAACTTATCTATTCTATCCAGGTCTATATCACATGGTCGAAAGATAATAATAGCGAATGACCACAACTTCGAAA
Organism: Protopterus annectens; assembly: GCF_019279795.1. Classification (NCBI taxonomy): domain Eukaryota; kingdom Metazoa; phylum Chordata; order Ceratodontiformes; family Protopteridae; genus Protopterus; species Protopterus annectens. Next base: position 669,462,069 of record NC_056741.1, on the reverse strand, counting down.
ACATTGGAACTCGAAGTTGTTATTGTGAGGTCACACTACAGTGTGGATAGGAGCATTTGCCCTTTCCTCACTGTGGTGTGATCTCAGAGTTGGAATCTCTCTCTCTCTCTCTCTCTCTCTCTATATATATATATATATATATATATATATATACATATTTAGTGGGGGGTGCATCCCCCCACAATTGCAACTTTGAGTTCCGGTGTTTTCGAAGTTGTGGTCACTCGCTATTATTAGCTTTCGACCATGTGATATAGACCCATTCTATCCATCAATATACAAAGCCTGAAGAATAAAATCACTGACCTTCATGCACGGATCTTAAATTATCCCCCTCACTTACTAGCCCTATCAGAAACCTAGCTTAAACCTCATATCCCTAACAGACATTCTACCCCTCTGCAACATATACTGATTAAATAGAACCACAAGAAAAGGTGTAGGTGTAACAATTCTTTACTCTGACCAACTGATCCTCTCTCCCTTACCCATTACTATACCAGACTTCCACCCTGCAGAAATTCTGATACTAAACTGCCACCTAAACAATCACAAAAAGCTTGCTATCTCCTCAATACATATCCCACCTGGCAAAAACATCCCCATCATTGAAAACATACTTTCCTGGATGTCACAAAATATTGCCTATGAAACTATTTTGCTAGGAGATGTAAATATTGATTGGAATACCCTCAACACATACTGCCCTTCCCAAAGCATCAATTTGTTCAGTTTTACTCAGCTAATTACTAACCCTACAAGCCTATTTAAAAACTCCAATAATGGCTAACACTTGACTGGACTCTAACCAGCAGCCCCCACTTCTACCATAATCCTAGAACACCTCCTGACACCTTGAGTGATCACTTACCCATCGGCATTCACAGATATACTCCCCAGCTAAATAAACCACATCTATACAAATTCTGCTGTAAACTCTCTGATTTCAACCCCACCATTTTCAATGATAGACTCTTCTCTGGTAATTGGTCTAACCTATACTCACTTCCTCTAAATGATGCGGTACTCAAATTCAATCGCATCTTTCTTGGCATACTCAACACACTAGCACCCCCTTGTAAAATAAGAATGAAATCAAACTATGCCCCCTGGCTCAGTAAAGAAACTCATACACTAATACACCAAAGAGACTCTGCCTGGAAAACCTGGTAAAAAACAAAATCACCCTCTCACTGCCAATTATTTAAAGAAATAAGAAACTATATATAAAAAATATCTATCTATCTATATATATATATATATATATATATATATATATATATATATATATATATATATATATATATATATATATATATAGTGATAAAAAACATTTTACCTCAAAGCAAAATCCACTCATCATTCCAATGCCAAAAATTTCTGGAAAACTATTAACTCAGTCCTTCACCTTTGTAAACCCCAAACTTCCAGCCCTTACCCCAACCTTACTGACCAAGACACTGCCTTCCTTCTTAACCAGTTTTTTATTGAAATCATTAACAAATTAACCAATGCCAACTGCAACCTTCCCCCAAAACACTTCCTCAAACCAAAAATAATGAAACATGCTTCTCTCTCAAGCCTATCTCTATTTCCTACATAAAGTCTCTCCTTCTAAAACTTAAACCACACTCTCCCTCTGCTGATAATCTACCCCCCCAGTATTTAACACTAGCAGCTAACATTATTGCCTATCTAGTCTCAATACTTATTAATAGATGTATTAGAGAAGCTACAGTACCCAACATCTGGAAGTCTTTCTACGTGATTCCCCTAAACAAAGGTGGTAACTCTACTGATCCATCCAATTATAGATCCATTGCTATACTATCCCCACTATCCAAAATTCTTGAAAAATGTATACATAACCAAATACTGAAATTCCTCACCACAATAACCTCCTAACACCTACTAAACATGGATTTAGACCTAATCACAGTACCTCTACAGCCTTTCTATCCTTTTCTCACACCAATAGAAGCTAGAGATAACAACAAAATGATCTCTTGTCTGTTCATAGACTTTTCAAAAGCATTCGACACAGTATCACACTCCAAACTACTAAACAAATTGATTGTCTTAAACCTTTCCATCTCAGCTATCTATTGGTTTTCCAGCTACCTTTCAGGCAGACTACAGTCTATCAAATGACAGTCTTCTTGTTCTGTGTTTTTACTAATTCACACTAGTGTTCCACAGGGCTCTATCCTGGGACTCCTTCTCTTTAAGATCTTTACCAATGACCTCCATTCCTCCACTACCCACTCAACCCTTATACAATACGCAGATGATTCTACTTGTATTACATCTTCAAGCTTAGTCTCACAACTTCACTTACACAACAATCTTTCCACTCCGTTGAAAGTTGGCTTAATGATCATCAACTTATTCTGAACCCCCCCAAAAAACAAACCTTCTTCTCTTCCCCCCAAAGCTAGTGATTACCTTAAGCTCTCATTTTCCATCACTGCCATAAATAAAACCATCGTCAGTGTTGAAACTCACACAAAACTACTTGGGATGACAATTGACGACCAACTAAAATTTGACTTATACATCCAGCAATCAGTTAATAAAACCAATCAAAAACTTGGCCTTTAATATCGTAAAAAAACATTTCTAACTTCAAGTTCTAGACTATCCCTGGCACAATCTTACATACTTCCTAACCTCCTCTGCTCTCCAAACTAGAATGCACTTATAATAAAAGTGCAAAATTTGCAGCTAACTTACCCGACTCTACCCACCATTGTATAGCTCTTAAGAAGCTACACTGGATTGAACTTCCCCATCAGCTCAAATGATCTCAACTGTATATAACCTACTTCCTTCTCAATAAGCCAACTGCTTGTTCCTCTCTCTCCAATCTAGTCACTTACTATACTCCTCCCTGCCCCTTATGTAGTACTGAAAACATCCTTCTCCAGACTTATAGTTTCAAAATAAACACTGGCAATCTTCTGTATAAATCCTCCATAACAAAATTCTGGAACAACCTCCTACTAACCTATGACTCATTACCTACACTAACCACTTCAAAAAAGAACTGAAGAATTTTCTACTAAACTCTTAGCTATACCCCTGCCATGACCCAACTTAGTACTGTTTCTTTTACCCTCTATCTGCCTCATCTCTATCCTTGGACAGTAGGTCTGCTGGCTCTGCTCCACTTAGCTAATTAACTAAAGTGTCCAAATGGAATGTAAAATATTTTCTTCATCATATAGGTTCATAGGTTCATAGGACAATACTAGGCTATTTCCCGGAGGCCCTTATAAGCCTAGCCAAGAATTTCACCCATATTCCCACAAAGTCAGCACTTGTTTTCCCAGTCCAGCATGGACACAGGTGGGATCCCAGGGGTATATTTTCTGTTTCCCATCCAGTTGTTCAGGTTCCTCTCAAAGAAGGCTAGTGAGGTACTCTGCTTGACATAGAGAGGGAGTATATTCCACAGGTAGGGGAGTCACTGGGACACAAATCTATCCCACCGACAAGTTCTATTAATGTCACAGACCAGGTTGAGACCGTGCATGTGGGTTGCATGAGTAGAGTTTCACTTATGGATATGCAGCAACTCCATCAAGGCTGAGTCTGAGATGGCCTTGTATGCCAGACACAGGTCACCTCTGAGCAGTCTGTATGAGACTGAGTAGAGGGACAGGGCTTTTAGCCTATCTGTATAGGATAGGTGTTTGAAACCCTGGATTTTCCTGGTCAGGAACCTCTGTTGTCTCACCAGCTGCTGTATGTGCTTGGCAAGGTACATGCCGAAGGGGGCATTGTACTCGATAATGGGTCTGATAAGGGAGGAGTACAGGGATGCTATGACCTTCTTGTTCCTGGATGAAATACCCTTAATTATGAGGTGGGCCACGTAGAAAGACTTCAATACAATGGAGGCAAGATGGTGGTCAAAAGTCAGATTGCTATCAACCTGGGTGCCCAAGCCCTCATTATTGATTGCATGCTTAGTACATTGTTATTAATGTGATAATTAGTGGGAACACTATTTTCCCCAAAGGGGATACTGATGCATTTCTTGGCATTCAGTTTGAGGCCATGCTTCTGGCACCAGTCATTAGTTTGGTTAAAGTCCTCTTGGGGGATGTTCACATTACTAGGGGAATTTATGATAGTGCCCAGGTTGCAGTCATCTGCAAGCCTAGTCAGCCACAGGCTACTGGTTTTGGCTTGCACCTCAGAAAAGTATATCCCAAACAGTAGAGGCCCCAAGACCGATCCTTGGGGTACACTGCTTGTTACAGGTCTACTACTAGAGGTGGTTTCCCTATTTTGACTGAATGGGTTCTATCAGTGAGCTAGTTAGCCACCCATCTGGTAAAATATGGGTTGATGCCTAGCTGGGGAGAGTTTATCTAATATGCCCGAGTGGAGAATAGTGTCAAAGGCTTTGGCTAGGTCAAGGTAGATAGTGTGCACTGTCTTGCCCTCATCCATGGCTTGGGTGACTGTTTTGAAGAAGGCAACCAAGTTTAACAGGCATGATCTCCCTTTGACAAAACCGAATTGTGTGGGATCAAGCGTTTGGAGGTTAACAATGTCCTTGTTTATAAGGTACATGATAATACATTCCATGGCCTTGCAGATCAGGCTAGTTAGGCTGATGGGCCTATAATTACCTGTGTCAGTGGACACTCCACCTTTGTGCAGAGGGATGACAGTGCCTGTCCTCCATTCTGCTGAGATGAAGCTGGTGCACAGGCTTTGATTGAATAGGGTGCCTAGTGGTGCTGAGAGACCTTGCCTAAGTTCATGTAGAACACAGCCAGGGATGTTGTCAGGTCCCATTGAGGCTGTGTTTTTTGCCTTTGAGAGGGCATTAATAACCTGTTCCCTGGTGATGAAGGGAGGGGGGGGCATGTTCTGGGGATGTTCTGGTTTACTGATGCAGGGGACGGTGGGAGAAGTTTTCATTGAACTTGCCTGCCAGCAGGTTGGCTATATCTATGGCATTTGTGCATGAGGTATTCTTGGCCACCAATTCAGAGCAGATTTGGGAGTTACCTTTGAGATTGCAGATGTATACGAAGAAGGCCTTATGAGTGTCCTTGGTGGATGTGGCCAATTTGGATCGATGTTAGCCTTGGAGGATTTCACCAGTGACCTTATTTGCTTGTTCAGACAAAGGAGAGATTGTTTCCAACTTGGCACCTGCTCCTTCTTTGTCCTGGACAGCAATTTTTTCCTTTTATTATAGAGTATGTTAATTGCTGCTATCCACCAGACAGGTTTACTCTTCCTTGAGGAAGATGACTTGGTCCTGTTTAGGTATTGCTGAGCCCATGCAGCTTTATAGGTGATCATATACTTTTTTGGTGTAGGCTTGGACATTAGTGCTTGTTCCAACTGAAGGGATGGTGGCTGTAAAGCTGCTTATACCTGCTGTCAGGAGGTTGTAGTCAGCTTTGGAAAAGTTTTTTGTTTGGCCCTGACAAGAGGGGGGGGGGCAGGGGAGATGGTGACTTCGAAAGTGTTTGCTTTGTGGTTGGATCTTACCAAGGAGGATGTCACTGTAGGGGTGCTACAGTGGCTACTCATGTTGGTTAGTACCAGGTCCAGGATATTTTCACCTCTTGTGGGGTTGTCGACTAGCTGATCCAATCCATTGGCATTGACAAAGTTGAGGAATCTCTGGGCATTCGTGTTTCAGCTAGGCTAGGTCTTCCATTCTATTGCTGGATAGTTAAAGTTGCCCAGGATCAGGGTAGAGGGTTGAATCTTGATGGATTCAAGTAAGTCCAGATAGGTGGAGTGGGCCTCCTGAGTCATGGTTGGGGGTCTGTAGCTAGCTATAATTTGAATAGGTGTTTTTTCAATAGTTAAAAAAATACGGTGGAGTGGATGTCCAAAAAGTATTTATTGTAGATAGCAGCAAAGCAAGTAAAAACAAACACATAGATTCTGTTCACTGATTAACCTAAGTTTCGTCCTTACGTTACGGACTTCTTCAGTACAATGAACACAACCAACCTTTGCATTTATATATACGTAATTAATTAATTAAAACCTGTTAATTTCCTATTAAAACATAAATTAATAAATTAACGACACTGATTAAAAACCTCTAAAAGGAGCCACAAAATAATATCACAGTATGATGCAGTACATTGAATTATTATCCTAATCATCTTTATACACCATGTAATGTTTGAACAAACTATTACTTAAACTGATTTTTGAATTTAGTTATTAAAAATGAATTTTTAAAGAATCGTATAATATAATGTCAAAAAACCCTAAACATTTCTATAATATGCATGAAATGTATGAAATACTTTAAGTACATAACCTCTGGATAATAAATAACCAAAATAAAATAAGATAAATTATCCTAAAATATGTTTTAACTTTAGAATGGGTGCTGTACTGATGCTTTCATTGATGCCTAGGTAATTATGGGCATCCAGCCATAATTGCCATCTTAACTCACTTATATCAAGGTGAATGTCTAAAATTTTCCCTTGCACATCTTTTTTAATATGCCGTATCACACAAAACTTAAAGTCATGATCAGAGTTTGCCATTAAATGTCTGGCTAAAGCATTAGTAATTTTACTGTGTTTTATATCCACTATATGTTCCCTTATTCTTTCTCTGAAATGTCTAGCTGTCTTGCCATGTAAAAAAATGGGCATTTTTGACATTGTGCAATATAAACTACATTCTGTGTGTAACAGTCATAATGTCCTACAGTGGGAATATTTTTGTGGTTAACCCTAATGTATTCCCCTGTTGTCATAGTATATTTATATGTGGAACATCTGCCACATTTATAGTTTCCACACTTCCTTCCCATTTTTGTTGTATTTAAGCAGACATCCTTATGTAAAAGTTCTTTGAGGGATTGGTCTTTCCGAAATACAAACTTGGGGACTCCCCATATTTTTGTTGTTACTTGCTTGTCTAATTGTAGGAAGCCCCAATTTTTCCTGACCATCTCTATATACCATTCCACATCCTGGTTGTAAGTGGTTATATAGATTAAATTCATATTTTTATTCATTCTACTGACATCTTGATTTTTTCTCGAAATATTACTTACACCAGTACTTACATTCATCTTTATTATGGCTTAATAAAAACCTGTTTCTCTTTTGTGCACCACCTCTTTCTTTACGTTATTACATAAATCCTCAGGATAACCCCTTCTTTTGAACATGGTTATCATAAAATCCAATTCCTGTATGAATGCATCATTGTCACTCACCATTCTAGCTGCTCTAACCATTTGTCCTTTGATTATAGCTCTTTTTTGGTGGTGAAGATGCCAGCTGTTAAAATCCAAATAGGAAATGGAAAAGGTACTTTTTCTGTATATATATCTGATTTTATGCATTTATTGATCTTATCAATAGTTAATTTTACATCTAGATAGGATATTATTTCCTTGCTAAATTGATGAGTGAATTTCAAGAATTCAACAGTGTTATTTATATATTTGATAAACATTCCAAGCTCCTCTATGTTACCTTCCCATATAATAAAATTGTCATCCAAATAACGTGTATATTGCCTTATATGTTTGAAATGGATAGTTGGGAACATAAATTCCTGTTTCCAGAATGCCATTATATAATTTGCATATATGAGGGCACACGCAGCCCCCATGGCCACTCCTAACTGTTTGAAAAAATGACCTTCAAAATGTATATAATTATTATGCAGGACAGCTTCCATGAGTGTAATATATACATTTATTTGATCTTGATTATACATTCCTGTTTTTGTCAATTGTGTTTCCAACCAACTTAGACCCGTGTCATGGGGAATAACAGTAAATAGATTACACACGTCAATCGTGAGAAATATAGTGTTATCATTAATATTAACTGTCTTCAATTTTTCCAAAAAATTCCACGAATCTATTCTAATGTATTTGAAAGAAGTCAAACCCCTTTTCATCTGATAGTCTAAAAATTGACTGATGAAACATGTCTTACTTCTTTTTCCATCCATTATTGGTCTAAATTTTATATTGTTAAAGCCTTTATGTAGTTTCGGAATCACGAATATACTACTAAGTACTGGGAAGGAATTTTTCATGTACTCATGTTTTTTTTCATTAAGCTGTCCTTGGTACAATATGTCATCCAAGAGCATGTCAATTTTTTGATGACTAATATTGATTTAGTTTATACTCTCTCAGTATATCTATCTTCCATTAACATTTCCATCACTGCATTAATGTAATCATTTTTTTCTACTATTACTACCCCATTCCCTTTATCTGGTCTCATTATCCATATTTCTTTATTACTGACTAATATACCCAACAAATCACTCTCCTTCTTGGTCAGAGTGACATGTCCCCATCTACCAGACTTATTCATTTATGCTTTGATATCCATTTCACAAACTTTTTCAAATAATGCGACTGTCTGGTTGGTGGGGGGGATTAAATTGACTCAGTTTTGTTAACCCCCCACATCCATTATTTTCCATCCTATCCGGAAACCACATTCTTAAATTCATTTTCTGAACAAAGATTTTTAAATCTATTAACATGTCAGTAATGTTACCTTTCCTACAGGGAACAAAAGTGAACCCTTTAGATAATAAATTATTGTGGTCAATACTGAATACATGTTTAGAATAGTTGTAGACTTTGAAGTCATCATATACATTGGAAATAACTTTAGGGTCACAAAGTGCCTTTGAGTTTTGCATTTCATCTAATTGGTTACACATTAATTCCACTATTAAATTTGCTTTATTGTTTTCTTGATTATAGAAATGCATTTCATTATTCGTTAATTGTTCAGTATAGTTTTTATCACTACTATATTCAAACATATCATTAATGCAGCATTGTGAGGTCATGCAAAAGTTAAAGAAAAAAAGTGAAATGATATAATGAACGGGGAGGGGTTAATTCATTTTTTTTTGTAGTTACTGGCCATTTAAAGTATGTTAGAAATGGCCGATCTCACAGACAATACATATTTTGAAGGGCAGGTGTTCTCCAACAGGGTATTAATGTACAAGGACAACCAAATAACAAGTTTGTGGCTTTATGCAGCATATTAAACTGCTATAAAGCACAGACTGACAAAATAAAGAATGGCTGCCAGGTTGTATTCCCTTGGCTGAATGAAATCATTTAATGCATGTAAGAAAGTAAATAAAAAGAAAAAAAAAATCAAATGACATTTGCTATGCAAGTCATTTGTATTTTCTTTTTATTTACTTATTTTACTTACAGTTGCTAAAACTACTAGGAAAAATTAAAGCAAAAGAAATGCAGTCATGTGTCGCGTGCGATAGACAGAGAGATAGACATAGATAAAATGCATAGGTCTCATCTTCTTTGCTGAAGCATTCTGGACAAAGACAACTATAATAGGGGTACAAAGCCCAAAAATATGGAAAATTTTTAAATATTACCACAATTCACTAAAAATATGAGAGAGCAAGATATTTTGCATAACAATCTTTTTCTGAAGAATAGAAAAACATGAAATAATAGTGCTTTGGTTTATTCCGTCACTGTAGTGGTCTGAGATTTTCCAGAAAATCATACATTCTTCAAGGAAAAGAGCAAAAATATGAGGCAAAATTAGGTACATTTTGCAAAGTGTTGAAAGACCAAAACAAAAAAAAAAAGACAGAAACTATAGGAGAATACTGAATATCAATGACTTAACAGAAAGCACATAATGTGAAAGTAGTAGTTGAGGAAAATAATACTCTGGTTGTAAGTGAAGAGGTATCACTAGACAGGAAAATAGCAAGTGAAACTGATTTGAATAAGGGAAAAGGTGAAAGAATGGAAAATAAGAAGGGGATATATTATTCTTACAAACTGAGAATAGATGTGGAATATTGGAAACTAAAGCTGGAGACGAGGAGCAGAAAAGTCACGTTAACGCAGAATGTATATGGAGGATAGAAGAACACATTTTATTAGTAAGACAATTGTTGTTGTTTGTCTTTCGACTTTTCCCGGTTAGGGGTTGCCACAGTGGAACTCCGGACCACTAATGATTGGCAGTAGATTTTCATGAACGCCGAGGTGCCAGCTCAACTTTCAACCTTCAACGAAGGCATGCCCATTTACACATGTCTTTCGAACGCCCACCCAACCGTGAAGAGGACATGCAGACTCCACACAGAAGGTACTCCCCGCACTCCAGCCGAGAATCGAATGGGAGAACCTAGTAAGACAGTAATGGTTTAAAAAAAAAAAAAAAGGAAAAAAAATGAGCTGGGTGATACCTTGCTAAAAGGATGCATTGCCTAAACAACATGTCCTACAAGGACAGACTCAAAGAACTGTCATTATACTCAGCATCCTACAGACTGGTAAGAGGTGACGTGTGTCTGGAATACAAAGCATCCTCCAACCCAGTACTAACAAATTTATTGCACATCAGCAAGTCAAATGGCATGATAAATACTTGATCTAGGGATCTATACCTCTTCCACAAAATCATCAGCATGGTTTGTATGGACTTGGATATCTCACAGAGGATACTATTGCTCTGGAACAGACTCTCCACCGACTTAAAACAAAGTTCATCCCTGTCCATATTCATGAGCAACTTGGATTTATGAATGGGAAACCGAATATTTACTCCAGGACTGCCCCTAGTACTACTATTGGACAAAGATAGGTCCTACATGCTTCATCCCATGCATGGGTCCTCTCAAATTAAATGTGGTATAATCCTAGTTATTGTCATTAGGGGTAATAATATTGACCATGGGATGGGTAAGGCCAATCTCTAATCAACTGGACTAGGTTAATTCAAGCACAAAACTGGAAATTGGCTAGGCTTAAAATGGCCTGCAAGGGCATCTAGTCAAGTACTTACAAATGAACCAATGAACGACACTAAAAGAGTTACATAGTGTTAAAGGTACCAGGCACAGATGGTTTAGAGTGACATAGAAAGAAAGTCATTTTAAAGGTTTTCAGTGAATGGAAAATTATGAAATGAAGTACAAGGAAGTTACTGAAGGAGTGGTAAGATATATATGGAAAAGGAGGATACAACTGATATAAGAAGTTGAATAACATTACATATTATGTATTATAAGATCTGAAATGGTATTGAAGGAAGTATTAATTGAAAAGATGCTTTTGGTGAAAGCTAACCAGAATAAAGAAACACTTATTTTAATAAAAGAAACAGCTGATAAACTACTATTTGGGGAGAAAATGCAATATTTTTAGTTTGAAAACTTTTGATAATGTACTGCATATATAGTTATAGAAAATATTAAGGTCTTATAGGTAAGTTGCTAGGTCTTTGAAATTGGTATATAATGCTGGAGTAGTCATGATTACAGTGAATTGATAACTGAATAGAGAAATTAAAGCATAAAGAGAAGTTAGATGTTTTGTTCTTGCATATATTATTATTCTCATGAATATTAATTGCTAATGTAAGGTGTATAACAGAAAAGTTAAAAGATGCAAGGTTTGGGCTTTGAGATAAAATCCAGTGAAAAGAGAGGTATTATATATAATAAAAATATTAAGAGAGTTTTTGAACCTATACATGCCATAGTATGTTTAACACCTTTACATTTCTTTTTGGATTTTGAAATTGTATAAACTTATGAAGAAGAATATGTTAGTAAAAGTATTGTGCAATACGTAGGAAGTATTTTGTGGTAAGATGAGCATAATGAAGACAACAAAAGGGGTATTGATGTGATAAAGGGTCATCAAAAAGAATAATGTTCTGGAAGTTAAGAATAGATTAGGTGGTGAATGACATTTTTATTATATTGACACTGGGAAAATATATGTACTGAAATGAATATAGCAATGCAAAGAAGGAAAATTTTTAAAAGCAAAGAACAAAATCAATATTTTTTTGAGGATTAAGATTAAATAAATTGCTAGTTAAAGAGTTCATGACATAAAGTGGGATGACATCTATGCATCTATTTCTGGAGTGCTGGAGGGAGAAAAACGTGTAGAAACTAATTATGCAATAATGTAGTGGGTAAATTAAAGAACACAGATATCAACAAGTTATATTGTTATTATAAGTAGTTCAAGATGAAGAATTATGATGAATTTAATACAATTGTCAAAATTCTTTTCAAGATTTGTGTTAGATACAAAGCAAGACTAGAATAGTTTTTTTCAGTAAAAATCAGTAGAAGATGAAATTAATAATTAGATAATATTGTGATTAAGGCAAAACAAATGAGGGAACTGATATCCAGTAAAATATGAAATGATTTAATGCACATATGTACATAAGTGTTATATAGTTATCCGCGGTGGTGCAGCAGTAGCATTGTTGCCTCACAGCAAGGGGTTCTTCCATTCGATTCTCAGCTGGAGTGTGGGGAGTGCCTTCTGTGTGGAGTCTGCATGTCCTCCCCCTGGTAGGGTGGGCGTTCGAAAGACATGCGTAAATGGGCGTGCCTTACTTGAAGGTTGGACGTCGAACTGGCACCTCAGCGTTCGTGAAAATCTACTGCCAATCATTAGCGGACCGGAGTTCCGCTCTGGCGACCCTAACCGGGAAAAGCCAAAAGACAACAACAACATGTAAATAAGTGTTAGATATCAGATGAAAATATACACCGTGCAAATATGTAAATAAATAAAGAACTCAGACTCTTTTTGATAAGCACCATAGGATCTTTTACATTCACCTAAGTTATCATCTGCTCAGACAGATGGAACTTCAGTTTAAGATCTCATCCATTCTGTTCATTGAGAAGAATGTAGGTAAATGCACTTTTGTTGCTTGTTTACACATGTTCGCTGTGACACTGAGAGAAGTGCAGCAAATGCATTATATGAATTATTCTTCAAGAAATTAAACATATGTACATTGCCATAATGTCTCATTAGTTAGACACCTCAATGAAATGCTTAAAAAGCTACCATCTAATTGTTACTGTTAGGGAAACATTTTGATATATAGTGTAAAATATGCACACAAATCCATCTTTTGCCATTATACTACTGATGCATATCATTCTCTATGTGACACTGCCAGCCCAGCTAGATAGAATTTTATAAATCATTATATGTCATTTGTGAATAGTAATATGATTTGTATGCTTGCCTTAAAAAAATGCAAGAAAAACATATTGTCTGTACTGAGCTTCGAAATTGTAACCACAGTGCACCCTGCTGGAAAAGAGCAGAAATGTGTATAAACTCTATGCCTATGTAAATGTATGTTTCATAGTAGAAAATGGGATATACAGAGCTAACTTGCAAAACTCTAAAAAAATAAGTTGATAAATAAAGAATTCTATGAGTTTGTTTACCCAAACTAGAAGACAAAATGCCTGCAGCTGAAAATTCTTTCTATTGTTTGAAACAGAGGTAATTGCAGGCTTCCGAGGTAATTGTTTTTCAACTTCCAGTTTCTGGCAAGCTTATAAGAGAGAATTGTCAGCTTCTAAGAGATAAGTATTTTTCATAGAGACATGTTAAAGTCTGCTGGTATCTGTTTAGCCTGGGAACTAGATGCAAGTGTCAAATAGTGATGTCATCTAGCTAACCCAGCAGTAATGTGTATTATTAACTTAAGAAGTATCTCAGAGAGAAAGAATGCATTTTGTATTTTGTTCTGGACCTGTTAGCAACTCACCAGCACTTGCTTTGCTCTGTAAGTAAGACTTAGATCTTAGTATCTCTCTTAGAGATAGATAGGAAAACAGTCAGATCACTCTAGATGTTTTCTATATTTATGTGAGACTGTCCTACTAAGTTATTTTAAAGTATTTCCTGTGACTGTGAACTCTGCTGTCACTATGCTGAGTTAATGAGTATTGTCTTGTGTTTTTATTATTTATTATTAAATATATTTAAACCATTTAATTGTGGCTGGTTTGCTTACAGATATTTAAGCTCTAAGAGTACTTGCATGTATTTGGCAACACCGTACAGGCCACTCTAGAATAGCCTTAAAAGTTTGGTCACACTTACCATTTGGATAACAGCAACATTACACAGTGGAATTGGTCACCCTTTGGGAAGGGCCTTACAGTAGCTGATAAGTAGGGGTTCTGGTGGCAGTGCTAACTACCTTATGGTCAGGGCAGAAGGTGGCATAGCTAGTAAACCTATGCCAGCCTTCCCCAGGTGTGTGTGTGTGTGTGTGTGTGTGTGTGTGTGTGTGTGTGTGTGTGTGTGTGTGTGTGTGTGTGCGTGTGTGCGTGTGTGCGTGTGTGTTTGTGTGTGTGTGTGTGTGTGTGTGTGTGTGTGTGTGTGTGTGTGTGTGTGTGTGTGTGTGTGTGTGTGTGTGTGTGTGTGTGTGTGTGTGTGTTTCAGCTACTTGGGCAGGGACATGAAGCACTGGTTGGACAGAGAGAGTGCTGGAAGGACTTGGCTTGGAACCCTGGCTAAGGACTCCACTCTATAGCTGTGTTAGTGGGGAGTCTTATTGCAGATCTGGAGAGAGAGAGAGAGAGAGAGAGTGAAACCATCCCAGGCTGACTGTGATTTCTGTGTGCTCTTAAGGGAAATTGTACTTTACTGTGTGTGTACCATTCATCCTCCCAATGTGCACATCCCTCACTGGTGTTAGTGGTGAGGATTGAGGCTCCTTGATTACTGGGCCAGTGCACAGGCATCACACTCTTAATCTTGCATTATGTAATATTAATCAATATTTAATATATATATTGCCATATAATGACATTTTGTTCAACTGAGTTTCACTTAATGGAATTGTTGGAGAGAAGAGTAAGTTCATTAACTGGAAAATTAATTGCAGACTTTAATAATAATGCATATTTTTTGTTAATGTTTCATGCTTTGTTTTTTATTTTTCATTATGACAGTTCACTTACTGGTTCAGCTTTTGTTGTTTCAGTTTTTATTTTTCTTCTGCTAAAATAACATGGTATTGTATATCCCATTAATTAGTAAAGTTCAAACAAATGAAAATTGTACGTTGATTAATTTAAATATGAGGACTGTCACCAATGTGAGCTAACCAAATGAAACCACCAGAGGGGAGAGAGTTACTCTCAGCTGAGCATCTGCCTTTTAAATGAGTCTCATTGGTTGGTTTTGAGTAAGCTGGTCTTCCCTTACATTGATGCCAATTTACTGTGTCATATGGAACACAGTAAGCATTTTACAATCTTGATGTAGGTGTAAAATAAAGAACAGGAGATTTAATTATTTATTTTATTTATTTGACATTTATTTACATGAAAGTACAACTGGGATAGTATCTCATTTTCAGTGGATGCTAGGGGAAAAAGCTCCACTTTAACATGATGTAGTTACAGTTAAATAATGAAGTTATTACAAAACCTAATGCTGAAGAACAACATATTAAGTATGTTAAAAATGTGCATCTTCAGTTTATATAGTGTGAACTTATACATAGAGAGTGCAACTATTTGGACATAGATAAACTGGTAAAAGAACTTTGTCAATACTAAAATAATTCACAATTTGCAGTTCACAAACATGACATTAAATATACTGGGTACACAGTTTGGAACAGAGAAGCCTAGATAACATAACCTAGGCAAATTTGTATTTGTCTTTTAAATAAGAAATAGTTTGACTAAGTTCAGAGAGAAGGAATTAGTGAGAAGTATTGTGCAAGGGAGATGGGGTGGGAGGGTCTAGTTCAACCTGGGGTAGTGCATGAGCAGAGCCAAATCATATTTAGGTGGTCTTTTATCTGCTGGAGAGGTTAGAGGTAGCTCTAATTTGTGGGGGATAGAATTCCAGTTTTAGTGAATGAGTATGATTTCTGGGGATTTGTGGGGTTTATATATGCTGAGAAAATTATGTTCATTAAATCAGAGTGCTATATTAAGATGGCAGGAATGAAGAACAGGACTAAGGCAGGCAGTTATTCGCCTTGTGAATGATGTTGTGTCTGCGGATAAGCTATATGTAATCTAAGTGGTGAGGCAGTTTGAGCCAGCTCATTGCCTTACATCCAGCACAGTGGTGGATGTGGTATTGCTTGTTGGTGACACATTTTGGAACCATATTCTAGCACACCTCTAGTTTATTTTTAACTGTAGCCTGATGGTTGATAAGCAAGAGTACACCAAATAAGAGAGAGATGGGAGAAGGCAGGTAGTGGCAAGAATGGTTTTCTCGTGTTGCTAATTAAGTTTTTGTGCTTGTAAAGCATTCCTCATTTTTGATGAGTCTTCTTTATGTTACTTAGAAGATGCAGGTCAAATTTAAGGTTATAATTTATAATCATTCCAAAACATTTTATATGGAAGGCAGCAACAATTTTTTTTTCAGTGAAAAGAGTTTGAAATTTGATTTGTAGGGCATATGTGTAATTTGGGTAAAAATAGCAGTAAAATTTGTTTTTTAGGGATTAGTAGTAGTTGGGCTCTATGGGGTCATTTCTCAACTGAGGAAAAAGCCTATTGTGTAATATGGAAGAGAAGGGGCAGGCTACTGGATGCACATAGACAAGAGAATCATCAGCATATTCTATTTGAGAGGCTGGACCTGCGGAAGTAGAGAGGTCATTGATAAAGATATTAAAGAGGGGAGGACCAAGAATATAGCCTTGGGGGAATACTAGCAAAGATGATCAGGTAAGGAGAGAGAGAATATTCTGCTGTTTTACAGATTGGAGCCTGGGAGTTAAATAGCTATTAAATAACTGTAATGAAGAAGTGTATAGTCAAACCTGAAACATATACACCAGCTTAGGGTGAGAAACTGTACTGAAAGCTTTAGATAGGTCAAGGAATAAGGATGGAACAAGTCTGACTGAGTCCCTGTACATATCTTCCTCTTTCTAAAAACATGTAGTAGTTGGACGCTCTAAATTTGCCATAGCTGCAAGTGTGTGTGCGAGTGTGTGGTGTGGAAGAACTACCATAGCAGGGCTAGCCATTCAGTGATGTAAACCTGGCTCTAGATGATTGTCACTGTTGAATTGACACTCCTACCACCCCCCCATATGCAAAAATGGGAAAAAGGGATTGTGGATAGATATGTATATAACAAGAGAGAAAACAAAAATAAATTATTCTATCTTTAACACAAATCATTATAATTAATTCTGTAATCTTGTTATTGTATTATTTTTGTCTGACAACAGTGGAAGAAGGAATTCACAGCAAGAGTGAAGCTTTAGAAGGGACTTCCATGTTTTAATATTATCATCTCATAAACTGCTGTTATGCTTTGTAGTTCATGAAAAATAATTTTGCCAAAGAAGAGGCAGAAGCATACATTTCCAAACAAGCTTACTTCCAGAACAATTAATTTATTCTGGAGGATAATGTACTGTTACTAGATAGCCATCATAAACCTTCCCAGGTCATAGGACTAACTCTTCTTTGTCAAAAATTACAGTAATGGCCTTAAAGACAATGGCTTACATTTTAGACAGCTGAGGTGTGTACAGCACCATGAAATGACAGAATCTCATTGGAACTACACAGGCTTAAAGTGATTAAACTGGATTTCATAGATTCATACTTGTTTATCAGGCTAATGGTCACAATACACCACAGATCTCTGACAAGTTCTAGTATCCTCTATAAGTGTAATCAGGGGCTTGGAAGATGAAACATTTATATGTAGGGGCCTGGGGGGGTGAACCATTAACAGGGTGGCTGTGCCCATTAGAAACATGGGTGCCAAACCACGGATGAATTTCCTGTTCTCCTTCAAATTGTAAACATTACACTTGAATTGTGTTAGGGAAGAACTCTGCTTCACATGGATGAGGACCCTGTTCCAGATAAGGAGTAGTCTCTGGGATACATACCTGTCTCTCCAGCAGATCCTATTTATATCACAGACATGGTTTAAGTTTTTAGAACAGGTAATTCTGGTGCTGTCTGTTTTGTGGATATGCAGGAGGCCCATCATGGTGGAGTCTGACAATGCCTTGTATTCCAGGCGTAGATCTCCCCTCAACAGTCTGCAGGAGACAGAATACAGAGATAGGGCATTGAGCTGGTCTGCATACGAACTGTTACATACACCTTGTATTCTTTTAGTGAGGAACCTCTGTGGATGTTCCATTTGTTGGATATGCCTGGTTAGGTACATACCAAAGGGGACATTGTACTCAGTGATAGGTCTGATGAATGCTGAATACAGTGGAACAATGACTTCCTTGGACATAGATGTCATACCTTTGTTTATAAGTTGCACAACATAGAATGATTTCTTCACTACAGTAGACACATGACGGTCAAAGGCTAGATTACTGTCCTTGACTTTTGGGTTAACTCTCAGTCAACTCTTGGTGTGTATTGTCAATATGATAATTACCAGTGGTGGATGACTTCCTGAAGGATGCTATTATGCATTTATTGGCATTTAGTTTTAGTCCATGGCTCTGACACCAGTTATTTGTCAGTGTCACCCTTTCCTGAAGAACATTTGCATCTGTGGGGGATTCTATGACAGCTCCTAATTTGCAATTATCTGCAAATTTAGTGAAGTGAAAAACTAGTATTCCAATTTGATAACTAGAGCTTATATAATTTGTCTTATGAGGCAATTTAAATTCTGGTATTGCTTGCAATTTGGTGTTTGGTAACTAATTTTTAATGACTATTAATTCTTTCTTCTCTTACATTTTTAATTATCTATGTTATTTGACGGTGCTTCTAATTTGCTTTATAATTAAATGTTATGATGTGACAGTTCCTTTTCCGTCTTTACAAAAATATGTTTGTTTATTAGTAAAAAACTGGTTGAGTCAGAAGACAATTATGTTTTCAGATTAGTTTATGTTATAATGAATTAAAGCACTGCTAATATTATTTCTCTTTGAACAGTATTGTAAATTCATATAATACATTTGTGAATTGAATAGGCTGCATGAACTTGTGCAATCCCATTGACTGAATATAAGACAAAACCCCAGAATTTTGACCAAGTAGGGAGAAAAAACAGAAGGGAGAGAATACAGATTTTGTGGAGAAAGAATAGCGAACTACATTTAGCATAATTATTAATAATGCAGAGTCTGTAGGAATCATATTTCAACTAATGCTTTCTTGTTTTCAGTACCAGCTCTTCAAGAAATGTTTCATTCTGACAAAAATGTTCTACTGCTATGAGAAATTTTATTCACCATCCATCAAAGACAGAGATAGAACCAACTCAGAAAATCTCAATGAAAAGTTCAATTTGATAGATTTGAAACATGTTGCTTATGTTGTCTACAGCTCACGGAGAAAAAGCAGTTTTCCGGTGATATGTTTGTTATATGTATTTCATTACGACTAACAGAGAGCCTACAAATGGCCTTTGCATAATGTGTTAAATAAAGCTAACTGCTTTTAAGCTGTACAATGTCTGATTATGGTGTCTGACTTATATATAAAAAAACTGCTAGGATTCAGGCAGTGACAGGACAGTGAAAATCAAAATTGTGTTCTATATAAACAGGATTTTTGTCTTGCAGCAAGCAGTAATCATATGAAGATTTGCCTAATCACAGATTCTTAGTAAATTATTCTTAACAATTCTATCCAATATTAAGTAGGATATGTTTTCTGAAAATCAGACTTGCATCTGACTCTATTTTCTTTGGAAAAAAAACCCCCAAAAAACAAAAAAACTCTTTATTTCCCTCTCCTCAAAAATATTCAGAGTACAGAGAAAATGTATTTAAAGAAGGGTATCCCAGGGTCCAATGGCAAATCTGTACCAGAGACTTTAATTAATGACTCCCAAACTTATACATTTTCACACCTTTGCCTCATTTTTTATGGCTCACATGGTAAACAATATTACCTCCTGCTGTTTTTAATTCAGTTTCACAATTATGCCCACCTATGACCCATACCTCTCAACCTCTTAGCACAAGTAATTTGGACAAAGCCTGACATAATGGGGGGGGGCGGGGGGCGGGGATAAAGGCCCAGAAATAGGGACACATTTTAAATATTGCTCTTATAAACCTAGAAAGTTGCTAGAAATAACCAGATTTATACTAGTGTGCATTTTCCGAAGGACATGAAGTCTGAAACTTAAATACTTGTCATTATTTAATGAGTTTAATCTTTAGATCATCTCAGTGAATTGTCAAAAAACACAATTTGTATGAGGAATAAACCAAAAATATGAGGCAAAAATCTGCACATTCTGCAAAAATCTGTAAGGTTGAGAGGTATGCCTATGACTTGTGAACTCATAATGGTTAACAGCACTGATATACCTTTACTACCTGTCATGTTCAGTAAATTAAAAAAAAATCTTCCTACTCTGTCAAACATTTCCATCCTATGAGATAAAGTGCTACCATCCAGTTAAATACCACCTTCTATTAAGTGGATAGCAAACACATCTTGCTACCCATCTGAAACCCTTAATTGGCCATTATATGTTACACTGATGTTATATGACATATTTTATGCTACTGTTTTATTTTAAACTAGATTGGATAAATTCCACCCCTATTCTATAAGCCAACAGGTAACCTCAAATGCATCTTCTCAGACCAAAGCCTCTCTTGAATTTGTCCCATCATACCCATGGTGGTGGTGCTGTGGTAGTGTTGTCACCTTACAATAAGATGCTGTCCGGTTCGATTCTCAGCTAGAGCTTCTTCTGCGTGGAGGCATGTCTGAATGGGCGTACCCTCGTTAAAGGTTGTGCATCAGGGCTGGTAACTCGGCATGTAAAAATCAACTACCAATTATTAGCGGACCGGAGTTCCGCTGTGGCGACCCCTAACCAGGAAAAGCTGAAAGATGTATATATATTAGAGTTAAACCATGGGATCAGTTCATAATATTTAAAAGAAAGTAGAATCCAGAACTCTCATGTCAACTTGACTTACATGTATATACACATATTTAAACTTCCTTCAATGCTGTTATGAATCTGGTTAAAACAGAATAATACAACACAAATGTTTCATAGCCTGCTGCTAGAAAAGACATGTTAGCTTTGTAATTTCTCAAAGGTCTGTTAGCATGGATATGCCCCAAAGGGCTCCCAGTACTGTATGTGATGGCAATGTCCTACTCTGGGATTCATTAACAATTGTGTGCACATCGCTCTAAGCCTACATGATTTAAACATGTTAGAGTGATGAGCAGCAACAATCATTGAATAAGCATGCTACTCATCAAGCGTAAACATTTATCAGCACCTTCTTGTGGCCAGCTGAATTAACAGCCATGAAGACATGCAGGGAAGCTCAAGCACACAAATGTAAAAAAAACAGCAAACTGAGTAAGTGAGCATGCAAATACAGCTCATACAAAGTAAATGCAAGATGATCGAAATAATTAAGATGCAGGGAAAATTAAATGATAAGAATGTACACAGAATACAATAGGATTATTGCAGAAATAAGTAAGAGTGGAGGGTAAACAGGGAAAATTACTCAGATAATGCAGTCAAATGTGCTTATGTCAGAAAGTACTTCTTTAACATAAATGTCATATTGATATAATATTTAATCCTGTTCTCAATTCCTGACCAATGCACATAAATAAAAACAGACATGCTAACATAGGATGTGAAAGGAGACAAAGCAACAAAGGGGAGTAAGTGTGATATAAATGTTATTAAAATGCTGAGTTGAGATAAGAGTTAGCAAGGACAATAGATATATTAGAGGATATTTGCGTAGAATGCAGTTATTGCTTATATGATGTATATACAAGGAATTTATTTGTGCTGACAGTGCTGCTATATTCTTCACTTCCTCATGAATAAATAAGAAGAAATGAATCCTACAGCTACTGCATTGTGTCATGTACATCAGAAAAGAAGATTTTATTTATTTATTTATTTTTTTCATTTGCAACCATGGAAACAGGGTTTATTACCTTTAAACATGTATTAGACAAGCATGTGTTGTATATTTATGTAAATGCTAAACAGTAATATAATAACATTTAAAATACATAAGTGACAAATAACAATACAGACCTGATGACATTTCATCAGTTCAAGGTCTCTGTTCATAAATAGTGTGCATCTATTACATCATTAAACTAGGCATGTTCACAAAGAATTATGGAAAACAGTGCCATGACAGCAAGTAAACAACACAAACACACAAGAAAATGTCATAACACAGACCTAATCACACTTACTGATGATCTTGCAGTATGCCATACAGCGTGCAGAAAAGAATTATAGTTGTTGTTGTTGTGTCTTTTGGCCGATCCCGGTTAGGGGTCACCACAGCGGAACTCCGGTCCGCTAATGTTTGGTAGTGGATTTTTACATGCCGAGTTACCAGCCCTGACGCACAACCGTCAATGAAGGCATGCCCATTCACACATGCCTCCACACAGAAGACGCTCTAGCTGAGAATCAAATGCGACAACATCTTGCTGTGAGGCGAGAACGCTACCGCAGCACCACTGCCGCGGGTCTAGAAAAGAATTATAGTAAACTCATAAATATTTGTATGAAGACATGCATTAAAGGGCATTATTATTTGGAAAATAAGTAGTGCCTCTGAGCAATCAATGCATTACTCAACATTTGCATCTTGCCAGACTCAAACACATACCAGAACAGATATCAGAGAGCTGCATATCAACCATTCATGCTACAGAAAGAGCAATATTAGTTGTTTCATGAACAACACCCTTGAAAGGCTTACATCAGTTTCCTATTGTAATGGGTATAGATCCCCAAACTTGCAGCATGACACATTAAAAATGTGGCCCTCTGGCTACTTGCTTTGACTAAGCCACTCCTGACTGACACAGTTATCTGACAGACAGATGTTAACAGATGTAACTCCCTACCTATCATACTACGCAGTTTGCAAATATATGTATTGACTTTGTCTGCCATAGATAGTAGCAGTGGAGCTTGTCACAAATAAATTAATTTAAAGCGTGAAATAAGAAAGGAGTTTTGATATAAATTTGTACAATATTAATATGTCAGAATGATGAAAAGAAACAACATATTTTAATGTTCACACAACAGTCCAATATCAATGTTGCTTGCTCAAGGAAGCTTTTTCCATCCACATTTTCTACATAAACACTCCCAGAATAAAACCACACTCTATCTCTCTTGACATTCTATACAAGTCATAACTCACTGCATGTGCCACAGGAGCACTCACACCAACATTCCCATAAAAACTGTTTTACTGTCATGAAATAACAAAATGGATTTGCGTTGTTTGTCCAACATAAAAATGGATAATAATAACTTAAAACAATGGTAGTTGTGTTATATCAGTACACTTGCATAATGTTCTTTGCTGGACTTGAACTGCCACCTATGTAAGTTCACAGGCTAACAAAATGTGTATGATTCTTACACACCACAGTGGATGCCTTAACACAGCTCCACTTATGTGAAGTCATTACATTATATATAACAACAAATACCAGGGGAATAAAACACTGCCAGGAGTCATAAAAAACTTTAGTCGCTCTGAGGTCTGATGAAGCAGATGTGAAAACACTTACCCTTTTAACTTCTATGAGCTATTAAATGTTTTTTATGACTCTTGGCAGTGTTTTATTCCACTGGTGTTTGTTGTTATATATTTCGGTTTTTGCTTCCAGCAGTTTATTAATCTCAACTGGTGTATTTCTTTCTATTTCATTACATCATATGATTTTATTGCCAAACAGTTGTTTGAGGTAAAAGGGATGGGGAGGTCTCCACAATGTAACTGTACACATTACAACTGTGGTGGATGTTATTCAAGAATAGCAGCATACTGACACATAGTGATTATAGTAAGAGTTTGAATACAGAAGCTACATCATATTGTGAAGAATGAATGTGCCACAGGAGAAGTCATACAAAAATTGTTAGATATTTGTGTATTTGAAGGCATTACATCAGGCATATGTGTGCCTGTAATTTGGTTAAAAGAGTGTTGCAATATGTCTTGCTGTCACACAATATTGTATGATTCTAGGTATACCTAAACACACATGATGCATAATGTAGTCATCACTGTAATAGGACTCAGGAGGTCAAAATAGGTGAGGCCACCTCCACCAAGAGGCCAGTCAATAGCAGAGTTCTTCAGGGCTCTGTACAGGTCTCGCTCCTTTTTGGTATCTCTATCTCTGAAATGGAAGCAAATGGTGAAGGTTTATGGCTGAATCCAAATATCTGGTGCAGTGCAAATAACAGAAGACCAGGAACCAAATGGAAAATGCACCAAACAAGCCTGTATATGAACTCTGCTTACTGTAGTAAAAAAACATACCAGGATTAAGCGCTTTCATCTTTCACATAGAAGACTTCATCAGATGAAGTATTGTAAGTATTAAAACATTGCTGTTTTGAAGATCAGCTAGTCTGCATCAGGCCGACATAGCAACATGGTGCTTGTGCCATGTAATTATATACTGCTCTGATTACATCTATATACTGTAAATCATGTACATTGTGTTACTGTGAGTGACTTGTACCTGTTACACAGTATGGTGTTTCAATGGCAATCACAATTGTAAAACAGTTCATCCCAGGATGATTGATGCAAATCATAACCATTTACTTTGTCACTGTCAATTGTATTGGCTCATGCTAGGACAATGTGCATTGACAATGCAAACACTTCCAAAGTATGACAGTGCCCTGCTGCATAACACTGATGAATTATGTTAAATTGAATTAACAACAGGTTACACAGACTAAAATACTTTACAACTGTTTATTTGTATATTGACAGATTTATTGAAACAAGCTGACCAAGCACTACTGTCAAGATTATAACATTTTCTTTATAACACAGATCACTGTCAGATATGCTGCACTTTCTCAGCTGACTCAAATTACAAAAATGTCTACCAGACAGTCTTTCACAGTCACTTTTATCTAGTTTCAAACTTCATCATTGATGAAACATTATTTCCCTGTATTGAAGCATTCTTTGTCTGCATCCTTATCTTATCCATATAAAACAGGCTCCTCAGCAGGATGAAATGTTCTTTTATTAATAGGATAGTCTGTAACCTTTTCTGCTGTTTTAGCCATTTCCCTTTAGCAGGTTTATTCTCATGAATATCTGTATACATTCAACAGTTTAAGATATTTCAACAAGCCTCTATTGTCAATGCAATTTTTTACAAAAACATGCAGAAGTATAATACTCTTTGTTTCACACAAGTACATTCTGTTAAGCTAATCATATTTGTTTGCTGCATATTTCCTTTCTGTACTTGCAGATGCTGTGTTCTCAAAATATCATACTGTTTTTAAAGACATGCAGGTAGGTGCAAGCATGTGTGGGTGTGCCTTCTTTGAAGGTTGGGTGCCGGGCTGCCAACTCGACACCGTAAAAATTCACTGCCAATCATTAGCAGATCGGAGTTCCACTGTGGTGACCCCTAACCGGGAATAGCTGAAAGACAGTTTACTATGATAGAAAGCAGTTTTACCAAGCCTCTGTTACTGTAAAGTAAAAACAGTTCTACCATATTATATATATTCTATCAAATACATGTTGTTGCTATGAAGGAAACCAGTTTTACTTTATATACTTCCATCAATTTTTGAAAACCAAAACGATTTCAATCAAAATTTATATCAAACTTTGAATTTTACAGAAAAATCATGTCTCCATTGATTATATTACTTTCTTTACCACCTACATTAGTTACAATAGATACCTGATTGACAGTCTTTTTAAAACAAAGTTTAACATACATACAAGTTATTATGATAAACATACACAGACCATAATATGTCACATACAATTTCACTTCCTGCTTAACTTTAGTATGAAGCTTAACCCTTAAATTCCCTTTTGTAGTTCATGATTCCCATGAATTTATGCAAATCCAAAATTGCCAAAGCTTTGGCAATTTTAGAATGCCCCTCAACCTTTCCTGACAAGGAATCCTCCCCATCGGTCTCATAATGGTTCTTAGAAATTTTACTTCTTGTGACAAAAAAATGTATTTTGTCTTTGTTTACTTTCAACCCTCTCCTTGCAACTCTCTCAGAATTTTTCTCAGCTATGATACGTGTTCTTCCAGAGTCTCTGATTGCATCATAATGTCATCAGTATAATGACCTGTAACTCATGTGCAAGAACTTCTGTGTCAGTGTTCACACCTATATTTTCCTGTGTAACCATAGCAGTATGTATAGAAACATCAGCAATAGTCAAAATGTCTAAAACATCTTGCATAAACTACCCAACCTCTATGTCATGTTTCTTTACCATTTACGTGTGTTTTTCATTAAGCACTGTCAACTTCTCATACAGCTGTTTGTCTGATAATTCCTTATCCTTGTTAAAAGCATCCTGGAGTAGGTCTGAAATTTTTAGCTGTGTCTACAACCTATAAATTTTTAGCAAGATCTAAAAATGACTGGAATTCTCTATAAAAGGTAGAAACTGGCATTACAAAACGACTTTTGACTTCATCTGATAATTTTGACTTGTCCTGCATAGTCTTTACTGACAATTCCTGTAACACAGTTTTATGACATGTTAAACAAAAACAAAAATATCTGTCTACACAGTTAAGAAATTCAGTTTTACCTTTGTACATTTGTACATACTGATCAAAATAATGAATTCATTTACACATATACATTTTCTCACTTCTATTTATACCAAACAATGCTTCATTTAACATCACTACTGGCCTGTTCAAACCACTGATGTAGTAATGTCCAAACTTTATTAGGAGTCTGGTTTAGGTCTATGGCCACATAATGTGTGCATCTTGCACTTATGTCCTTGATGGTATCCATGTTATTTCAGAAAGAGGCTTACCATTTTCAGAAACAGCTAACAGGTGATCAAACTGTACACTAAACTGCAAACTGGAAACTCTGTCTTTACCAAAAATGCTGGTGAACATCTCAGAGCAGATGCAAAGATGAAATATTAACTAGTGCTTGTTGTAGTACTTTTACAAATATTTAAAAGGATCTGAATTAAGTCTGGCATGTCACTGTTAAATTGAATTATCAACAAGTTACACAGACTAAAATACTGTACAACTGCTTATACTTATACTGAGAGGTTTATTGAAATAAGCTGACAAAGCACTACTGTCAAGATTATAACATTGCCTTTATAACACAGATCACTGTCAGATACACTGCACTTCAAAATTACAAAAATTTCCACCAGATAGTCTTTCACAGTCACTTTTATCTAGTTTCAAACTTCATCACTGATGAAACATTCTTTTCCTGTTCTGAAGCATTCTTTGTTTGAATCCTCATCTCATCCAGAGAAAACTGATTTCTTCAGCAGGCCGAAATGTTCTTTCATCGATAGGATAGTCTGTAACTTTTTCTGCCGTGTTAGCCATTTCCCTTAAGCAGGTTTATTCACTTGAATATCTGTATACATTCAACTGTTTATGATATTTCATCATGTCTCTGTTGTTAATGCCATTTGTTCCAAAACATTCAGAAGTATACTTTTTTTGTTTCACACAAGCACATTCTGATATGCTTATCATATTTGTTTACTGCATATTTCTTTTCTTTACTTGCAGATGCTGTGTTCTAAAAAAAAAATCACACTCTTACTATGATAGAAAAACAAACCCCGGGATTCATGAAGCTTGCGCTAGGTGCAGGTGTAGCGTAGGTGGTCTAATGCCAAATATGGTCGCCGAGTGATTCAGGTTCAATTCAATTCCACGTGCACTACCAGCATACGCCAGATCTGCGCAGCCCTTGGCTCATGTATGCTAATCACCCCATGCGCAGTAGTGCAGCATGCAAATGAAGGTACATAGCAATTCATGAAGTGGTGCAGGTGTAGCGTAAGCATACAGAAATGTAAACAAAAAAAAAAAAAACGGTTTACATTTTTCCAAACAGAACATCGGATCCATGAAAGCGGACCAAACTTACATATTACAAAGTTAACATATGCCAATGGCTAAATATACAGCCAATGGCATAAAAAAAACACGCATAACACATAAAAAATAACATTTAATGTCAAGGCCACAATAACGCAAAGTACAACCGCAGGGCATGTGTGCGCAAACGGGAACACAAGGAAAATATATACAGATGTCATAAAATTGCAATGTAACACAAATCATGATTTCGCCATAATAGTCAATGGTATGCATGCTACACCACAACCAAGGTGCAAGGGTTGCTAAGGGTCTGTGACAGTATTTGGCGCGGTAACTATGAATTAGTAGTCAATGCCATGCAAATGAGGCAAGTAATACTGAATCGCAAATGTCCCGCCGGCCTAAGGATGTACCACACGGCACAGCGGTACAACACCGAGGAGTGGCCTGGAGGTATACATTACATCAGCAGAGGGGTGTGCCACTGTAGCTGTAAGCACATTGGAGCATTGCTAATCCGGGTTGCCTGTTGCTAAGCAAAGCCGCAGGATAGGGGTGTGGATGCAGCCATAGCTTTGCTTAGCTCAGAGCACACAAGGTGACCGAAAGCACATGTATACGTGGATGACAACGCATTTGAAACCCAGTAACGGCTGTACACAGTGCGATCCACAGCTGAAACAGCATGATTATGTGAAGACAATAAGGAAATGCCGCAGTAGGGTAATTGGAGTACAGCTGAGTAATTAACACCTATTAACTCACAGTGGGCCATTGACGGTAGCTAACAAGGCTGCTAGTAGCAACCTGCAGAACAGGACAGGGGAGGTGCCGGATTGCAAAGAAAAGAGAACTGTTACAGCAGAGCAAAGCAAACCTGCAGTAGATTGGCTATAGAACACATTTCACAACATAGTCCTGGGTTGGGAAAGTACAAAACAAGAAAGCAGGCTGCTGGATGCATGCCTGACAATGGAAGGGGAATCATTTTGAAAAGTGAAGGCAAGGGCAAGAGGTGATCCATGGCAGCTAAATGTAATTCAACACCAAAGGCACCACAATAGCAGTACCTGCAGTAAAACACATAAGTAAGATACCCTGCAGCTCTGATTGTACATACACACCCTATGACATAATCAGCTTCCAAAGCACAACAGTATAAAGTGTGAAGACACCTCACACACACTCATGTAATTCCAAACAATGCACCATCCGTGTAAACAGACAGGGATCTTTTACAATGTACATGTTGGGAGCTGCCATAGCTGTTATTCATCAGCATGCGTTGGAGAATGAAGGTGGTGTGGAGTATGATGCTGACAACCACCTCAGGCCCTGGAGGAGGAGAAGAGTGTTCAGACCAAGGGTAACCAACCAGACGCTAGATGATCTGGAGAGAGTAGACCGTTACAGGGTGGACACGGACATCATACAGCAAATCGTTGAGCTGTGCCGGCCACGCCTCAGAGCCAGAAACAACAGAGGGAAACTCATCCCAGTGGACACGAAGGTATGTGTAAGCTTGAGAATACTAGCCACAGGTACCTTTCAAAGGCCAACTGGAGATATCATGGGGATCTCACAGGCATCAGCATCCAGGGTACTCCACCAGTTCCTGGATGTCATGTTGCCACATGCCAATGAGCATATATACTTCCCCTGAACTCAGGAGGAGTTGGCCAGCAATATGCACCTCTTCCACAGTGTGGCAGACTACCCAGAGGTACTGGGTGCAATAGACTGCACACACATACATATCAAGTCACCAGCCGGTGAGCATGGTAGGCGCTACATAAGCTGCAAGGGATACCACTCCATCAACTGCCAGGTCATGTGCAATTCCCAGGGCATTATCACAGATGTGTGTGCTGGCAGCCCTGGAAACTACCACAACTCCCACATCTGGCATGCCTCACAGCTGAACCAGGTATTTGTCAGGGGGGCCATCCCATATGGCCACCTTGCGGAGGATGCTGGCTATGCACTGGAGCCGTGGATGATGACTCCCATCAGAAATGCATACACACCCATGCAAGAATTCCATAATGAGGTACATGCACAAACCAGAATCATCATAGAGCTTGTGTTTGGGATGTTGAAATCACAGTTCCATTGCTTGGACATATCTGGTGGAGCCTTGCAGTACTCTCCAGGCACATGTGCCCACTTCTTCATAGTATGTGCCATGCTACATAATATGATCCTGTGGAAACAGCTGCTGCAGGGACATAATGGTGAAGGCCCTCACAGCCCACTGCAATTGCCAAGGGCACCACAGGCACAGAGGAATTCAGACCATGAACATCCTGTTCCAGTCCCACTAGACAGATGGAGGCATGCCCAATATGCCCATGCCTTGGCAAAGAGGGAATGTATAGCACATACACTGACAGTGCAGGCCCCTACGGACTGACACACTTCTCCACCTGCACACACAGTAAAATGGATGGCACACACACATGACCACCTGTAAATTGTCATGTATAGGTGGTCTACTGTGTGCATCCTACATTGGCAGCCCTCAACTATTGCACACACAACAGCTATTGGTACAAGGTAAGTCAACACCTGAACAATAAATTAAGCTAACAGCATGCGTTGCTACTGTATGTATAGGTTCATAGGTAATCGGTAGGTACATGCCTAATTGTCAGAGGCCTTTCATAAGCCTAGCCAAAATGTGTCTGCTGTCGCCACCCCATTGATTAACTAACTGTCCCTCTGTGGAGCAGAGTCAATTGAGGGATCCCTGGGGTGTAATCACTGTTCCCCACCCACTCTGCAAGGATTCCCTGGTGTGTTAATGAGGGGCTTCATATAATGTAATCAGGGATGTAGTTTCAAAGCATGGGGAGTACCCATGACAGGTATCTGTCACGCCAGCATTCTCCAGTTATGGTTGTGGCAAGGTATAGCACATTATAGTGTGTGGCTCACTGTGACATGGATTCCTATAGCTGGAGCACATCCATTAAGCATCACTTGGACATACCATTAATAGGTATCATCCATATGTAAACTAACTGAGTTACACATTTGTTTGCAGTATGGAGGAACAGCCATAGTACAGTCCACATACTAAACACCATAACACTTGTACATATCCCAGATGCCCCAGTGGTAAAGCCACTGACTATCTCGTGCATGTTCCCGGTTCCACGACCTGCAAGGGCTGTTACATAATTCCGATGTCCCGAATTATGGATGTTGGATGCAGGTCATTAGAGCATGTTTAAGCATGTTAGTGGGTTTTTGCACCGGCAAGTGCCGGTAATTGTTTAAACATGACTACACGGATAAGCGCAAAACAGGTCTAACCTTTGATGAATATCACACAGATCACGGGAAAAGCTGCTGAGAACCACTGAAATGTGCGTTATTTACCCTTGTACTAATACTGCCTGCTCTGAGAGGTAAAATGACCACTGCCAGGAGTAGAACACGCAACCATGTACACAATCACCTACCACTAAGCTACCTGAGATGTACCAACGGCAGGTGTGTATTGTGACAGGTTAAAACACAAATGGGCAGAGTTTGGGAAATAGTATACACTGCCATGTACCCAACGAAAGGTGTGTTCTCTTTCTCTATAAATACATATATATATATATATATAATATAGAGAGAGAAAGGGTGATAGAGAGTTATATGTTGATATATACGGATATACATATATATGTAAATATATAGATAGGGTAACAACATCTACACAACCATGGAGGTACATATAAATAGGATACTACCAAATACCGAATGCTTTACATACCGACACGTAATCACGAGGTTTAAAGACCGAAAGACCACAGTACCGGAACACTAGAACCGCGAGTACTATTATCATGATGTTAAGGGACATTTAGTTAGTGCTTCTGGTGCTGCGGTCCAGGTAGGTACTGTGTTTAAGTGTGTTTCTGATTGCTGTAGTGTGTGTAATTGTGTGTTCTGAGTGTGATGTGTGTTTTCAGGGGACTGTAATGTGTGTGTGTGTGTGTGTGTGTGTGTGTGTGTGTGTGTGTGTGTGTGTGTGTGTGTGTGTGTGTGTGTGTTTGCTTCCTGTGTCTGTTTGTGCTATCTCGGAGGTAGATTATTATAGTAGGTGTGGTGTGGGGGGCGCAGCCACCCACATGGGATGTGTATGGGGGCATGGCGACCTGGCCATAAGTAGTGTAGGATGGTTTGTTTGGATGTGATGGGTAGCAGTGTGTCTGTGTGTGTGTGTGTGTGTGTGTTCTGTGTTTGTGTTAGTTCTGGGAGTTTGACTGTCGCGAGTTTGAGTGTTTGCTATTGTGGGGTTTGGGAGTCTGGAAACGGTAATGTGTTTGTTGGAAGTGTGTGCGTTCCTGAATCTATGGGTATGCCGTATACAGTGGTTGAAGTCTTCAAATATGTGCACAACATGGACATTAGCAATCACACATTCCGCCACGACCGAACGTTATGAACAAAGGATATAGAGAGTGTATATGTCTATACACTATTACAAATATGTGCTATGGACATGAGCTAAAGATAGGGTTACCACCTGTCCCACCTTGCGAGGGGCAGTCCCTCTATGTGCGGTAGTGTCCTGACCAAATTGAGTGC
Organism: Protopterus annectens; assembly: GCF_019279795.1. Taxonomy (NCBI): domain Eukaryota; kingdom Metazoa; phylum Chordata; order Ceratodontiformes; family Protopteridae; genus Protopterus; species Protopterus annectens. Next base: position 669,429,765 of record NC_056741.1, on the reverse strand, counting down.
AAATACTAATTTCCTACAATCTCGAGACATTTTGCATGTTCCATATTTAATGTAATTGTTGCATAAAATAGTCATCTGTATCTAAAATACCTACATGTAACAAGAAACAGGATAAGCAAGTAAACCGCTACAAGAATATAAGCTTTTATATAGGCATATATGTAAAGTTCTATACTTTGTACTGACCGTGGGTATGTGTCAGCCTCTAAAATCTGATGTGTGTCCTGCAAATGTCCCACTATGGCCATTTGAAAAGGTGGCAACCCAACCCAAAGAGGTTCAGTCACCAACACAACTCCAATGAGTGCAAATATCTGTGACAGAAATACATGAAACAGCTTTCATGCAGCAACATTTCATTACATACCGATGTATTTCCGAAGTAATTGAAGGACTAACATCACCTGCATGCTTTACAGGAACCAATTAACAATGGCTTAATGAATAAGCCAGCAATAGCCATAGTATTAGTCTACTAAATGACAGGTCTTCAATTAGGGAAGGAGCCCTCACACACATATGGAATATGTATAAATGCAGTTCCTACACACCTTCATCTGCTATGTACACCCTCCTACATCTCCCCTACACCCGAAACAATTGCAATACAGACTGTAATAACATCACAAACATCCACTCACTCTGACATCTGCAGAAGCCTTAACATACCTTGTGAGAGGCACACTATAATGGCCCTATGTGAAATCGTTGCTGTTGTACAATGGAACAGATGCCAATATTACAGGGTTTGGTTGCAATAATCCCGTATCAGACAGCTGATATAACAGCTACACTCACATGTAAAACTACATCCTCTAGCCATTACACACAATCCATGGGGGCCATGAAGTTAAAATATCTCTGTGTGTCTCCATATAGCTGTTGCAATTCATCACAAACAAGACATCCAGGCCGTCTTCCTCAAAGGTAGGGCAAAGGGACAATGCCCAAGTGGAGTATTCAATTATACCCCACTGTTGCCTTGTAATTGGCTAATGGAGTAGCTGCACAGCTGATGTGCATGTAATCATCTACTCTGGAACACCAATTGGTGGCAGGATACCACATGTTACTGGTATCTGCGTATAAAAGGATGGCTTGTCATACATTCAAACTGTATTTTACATACAAGAAAACCATTAAAACAGAAAACGAACAGGACTTATATTATCGTCAACTCGAGATACTAATAAGGTATGTAGCACACTCAGTATGTTAGTGTATGTAGTACCTGTTCTGTATTAATTAAAGTGTACGCAATGCATATAGTGGGAAAAGGTATTATGTAGTGATGTATTGTTGGGCATTGTAACGCTTGTAGAAATTGTGTGTACTGCTGTGGGCCACAAGGTAAACACCTCATACACCACAAGGGATGCTACATAAGGACTTTAAACACAACAATTCCACTCCAGCCGCTGTCAGTGGCAGGGTTTGTCCAACAAGTACATGCCATAACAGGGGATAATATATGTTGATATACTGTAACAGTAGGCATATGTATGGGCGTATAACTGAGAATAACATGTCTAAGATGGTCCTGCTGTGCAATTATGATTTGCATTGTGGGATATTGTGGTAAAAATGTGAAATGTACAGTATTGTAGGTAGATATATCAAACATTTTACATAGCAGTACTGTTATATTATGCAAACATCAGGTATGTCTATTGGCATGTACAATACACAATAACAGGATACATATGATGTGTAGTCACCAGACAGTGCATTAGCATGATAGCTAATTGAAATGGAAGAGCTAGTCAATTATCCATGCACAAAGGACATGTAATAGCTTCATAGGTTCATAGTTAGGTACTATGCTGTCTGGCCAAGTCCATTCGTAAGCCTAACTACAGTGTTTTCACTTGCGGCACCTCCCTAGGTTAGTGCCCTGTGCCTGTGAACAGCAGAGCCATTAGTTTCCTGCGCCTCTGTACAGCAGAGCCACTGCAGTGATCCCTGGTGTACATGTCTGTCTCCCATCCACCCATCGATGTATCTCTTGAAGAGTGCTAGTGAAGGTCCCTGCCTGATGTACATAGGAATCATGTTCCAAAGCATATTGAGTGTCCGGGTCAGGAATGTATCCCTCCAGCACGTCCTAGTCATCGTTGCATTTAGGTACATATCCAAGAGCATGTGGCTCTCAGTGGCTTTTGCTTATGTGGAGCATATCCATCAATATTGTTTTGGACATGGGCCTTGTATGTTCAGCAGAGATCACCTCTGAGTATGCGGTATGCAAATGAGTACAGTTGGGTTTTCTGTAGTTGGGCTGCATATGTCATCCATCAGAGGTCAGTATTCCTCTTGGTGTGGTAATGTTGTGGTATTTAAAGCCATTGCTGTTGTCTCATAAGGTACATCTCAAATGGGGTGTTATACCCTTTAATGTGTTTCATACATCATGAGCAGAGAGGCACAATGGCTGCCTTTGTTGTGGCTACAAACCCATTAGAGATTAGGGTGGCCAAGTAAAAGGATATCCACACCACCTTGGCAATATGGTTATCAAAGGAGTGGATGCTATCTACTTGGGGTCTAAGATCCCTTATTATGTCTTATGTATGTAGGGGACTACCACCTATGTGATAGTCCACAGGTGATTGGTGTAATCCAAAGGGGATGTCTATGCACCTTGTGGCATGCAGCTTGAGGCCATGTTATTTACACCAGGTATCCGTCCCAGTGACACCCTTATGGAGGGTGTCTGTATCAGCTGGTGAATCAATCATGTCCCCTAGTTTGCAGTCATCTGCAAACCTATTCAGGGTAAGTCATTCTGTGCTAGCCATACCTCAGAGAAGCATATACTGAACATGAGGGGCCCTATGACCAAGGACTGGGGGACGCCAATTGTAACTGATTTACAGTAGGAACTAGGGCATGCTACCCTCACTGTGTGGGTTCTGTCCATGAGCCACTTTGCATAACATCTCGTGATGTAGGGGTTGATGTGTAGTTGGATGTGTATGTAGACAATGTCTCTGTGAATGAGATCCATGATGATGTGCTCCATAGCCTTGCAGAACAGTCTAGTCAGGCGTACAGGGCAATGGTTCCCCTGGTCCATTGTGGCGCCACCTTTGTGGGGTGCGATAACTGTTGCTGTACACCATTCAGGGGCCACAATGCCTGATGCAAGGTTATTAGTGAATATGGTGCCCAAGTGGGGAGCCATTTAGTTCTGAATTTCATGGAAATCACAGCCTGGGATGTTGCACGGTCACATGGATGCTGTGTTCCTGGCTTTAGAGAGTGCAGCTTTGAACTGCGTAGTTGTGATTGCAGGGACTCTGCATTGTTCCTGTATAGATATGGGACCTTTAGGGTGTGAGAGGGGTGTAAAGTTAGCACTGAACCTATATTGCAGGATGTTGCCAATATCAGTCGGTTCTGTAATGTTCGTGCCTAACTGCTGTATGTCAGAGCAGATGTGGGTATCGTCATCAAGAGTAGTGACATACCTCTAGAATGCTTTGTGGTAGTCCTTGGAATTAGTCACAGTAATGTTTACATAGCTAGCTTTGGAGGATGTGATAAGGGATCTCAGATTCCTACTGAGGCTGACCAGGGAGCTCCTCCACTCATGGGATTGTACTCTACTTTGCAACAGTCTCCTCCTTCTGTTGTACATTATGTCCATGGCAGTGGACCACCAGAGTGGTGTCCATTTTTTGGTGGGTACCATCATGGCTCTGTTTGGGATAGCATGATCCATGCAGTCATGTAAGTGCTAATTAAGTGCAGTTGTGTATGATTCAGCGGTTGTAACTGTATTGTCCATCTGCATGGATGTCATGACGTTTACTACTGCTGTCATAAGAAGCCTGAAGTTGGCTTTGTAGAAATATTGTACTATGTTTTCTGTAAAGGGTGTGGTGGTAGGATGTGGATAACAAGGGTGATTAGCATACGTTTGGATCTGACCAAAGAGGAGATAATCCCAGGTGTGGAATACTAGTCACACATGTTGGTAATGACCAGGTCTAGGATATTGTTGGCCCTGGTGGTGGTGTGGATCGGTTGATCCAGGCGATTGGAGGTTATGAATCCCAGAAAGCATTGGCCTAATGTGTCCGTACATGAGTAGGTATCCCGGTTAATGGTGGGGTAGTGTCAGTCGCATATCAATAGTTTCTGTTTGAACTCTACTTTCCAGTACACCAAGAAGTGAGGACCATTAACTGTGGGATATGGTGTGGAATCTGTAGCAAGCTACAATTTGTATAGCAGATATGGCCAGAGTTAGTTGCACTTGGATTACCTCTGATGCATTGTTTTAAGCAACCAGCCTGGAGGTGTGGATATCCTTGGGAAATATGGACACACCTCCGCCGTGGGTGTTCCGGTCCTGGTTACATGACTGAAAGGTGTGGTATGAGTAATAGCCTGGTAGTGCAGGGGTGCTCTCAGGAGCCTAGAAGCAGGCCCCAGTCACTGCACAGATATCGAAGTGGTCCATTACAAGGAGTGCCTCGGGTGAGTGCGTTTGAGATGAAGATGTCAAGCATTGAGTAGCATTACCCTCAGGTTTTGCTTGCCTGTTCCTGTTATGGTGGTGAATATGTTATTTGAACCATGCCTAAAACAGGCACTATAGGAGCAGCAAGAGCCTTAGCCGTTATCCATAATCCCTGGGCTGACAAGTGCAGGCCATCTGTGCCAAAGCATTGTGTTCTGCCGACCATGTCATTCAAAGCAGACAGATACTGGATACTCTTGGAATGACACCAGAAGCATAGCCAATTTTTGAAGTAAATAATTCAGTCCTTGTACTGCATTATCAGTCTGGACAATGGCCAAATGCTTCTCAGGGCTAGGGCGATATCTGCCTGGGCTACAAGATTGGAGAGCTATTCCATGTCTCTTTACATGTAGTCCAGGAAGGTACATCTCAGGGCATTCACACTAACATGAAGAATGACACAGTCATATTGTACCTGTTGAGGAGTGACCTGAGTGCATAAGTTATGTTGTGGATCCTGTTACCCGACAGGCAGCTGACAGTAACTATCACCTTGTGTAGCCTGCTGAGTAGGACATCAGTGTGACCGTCTATAGTCACCTATGATTAGTGTGTTGGGTACGTTATATCGCCCTATTGGCTGTGGTTGATAGGTACACTGAGTCTGTGGGCTATAAGTAATTAGTGTTGTGTTGGGTGATGGTGGCTGCCTGTGTTTCTGCTTTGGAGTTCTCTGTTGCCTAGACAGAGTAGTATTGAGAGGCTCCGCAAATGTTGTAGTCTTACTATGTGTGGGCTGTGGTGGTGGAGCTCTAATGAGACTATGTGATGAGTGTGGTGTGGTGCAAACGTTTAACTTCCCCACATGATTGTCAGGTTCAGTCTGAGTTAGAGAGAGCTTTACCTCCAGCATGGCTAGATATGTGCATCTCCCACAGCTTGTAGTGTTGTATGTTAGGAGGCGAGTATTGACTGTGTACACGAGACAATTTCTATATTGCCTCATGATGCCCATATTCATCATATAGACAGGCGATAACACTGGGAATTGACACTTGGACATGCCTGAATATTTAACTATTTCCCACTAGATATGTGAGAAAAGTGTGTACAAGAGCTGTTTTACTCTACACAAGTGGGAAATGTAAGTACAAACAGTGTTTACCTGTAGGTAATGAGGAGGATTGAGTGCTATAGTAATTAGTAGCTCATGAAGTGCTTACATGTTCTGAACAAGTGCTGAGCATGAATAAGCAATACAGATAGGATGTCAGATAACATAAACACACTTCCTCCCCAACAGGTACACAATCACATATCCATGAACACTACAGAGCCCCTGTAACCATAACTATGATGGTACAATGTGCACTCAGGCTTCATGGGACCTGTCCACATCCCTGGTCTTATCATACAAATATGACAAAACAGTTTGTGCTACACATACACATCATGTAAAACATAGCTTCATGTCAGTCTGTGAAAACACTGAATGGTGCACACCAACAGTTGTCACAACTCACAAAGTGGAGACACCACTCATGGGAGGCACTGCACTACTAACCTGCTGAGTCTGGTCTGAAAGTCCATGAGCCTTAATCAACATGTATGTTGTTAGCAGTACAGATGTAGATGACAGTATGGATGATTTCACACTGCATATCATACCTGTGACAGGTCATAGGACATCATCACCCATACTGTGTTCCACCTACATTCAGTATACTAGATGTACCTTTGTATGTCACAGGAGTGTTCTGCCAGTGGACCGTTGACAGAACCAACATTACAAAAGGTGTCTGAGTAATATGTGCATATCACATCAGTGGCAGCTACAGTAAAACAGGGTTAATTCGTTGTACTCCCCCTCATTGTAGCCCATACCACACAGACAAATGGTGGGCATCTGCCTATGTAAGTATGTGAATGGCTATGACCTAGCAGCAATAGCTGACTCAGTGTTGTGGACAACCTACAGAATGGGCTTTGTGGGTGAGGTGTGTGACATATGTGCACAATCTGACAGCTGCATATTGCATTGTCACAGCTAGGTTAATAACCCTGTACCCATGAACTACCACCTAGGCAGCGGTCAACATAATGGACACTGTGTGCAAGGGATGGTGCTGTGCAGTTTACCTCCCTGAGCTAGTGACATCACCAAGCCTATTAGGGAGTCATAAGAGGCAACTCTAGTCATGACAGGGTGCCATCCATGAACATGGAGATCATTGTACATGTGCATACTCCATAGTATATCCTATTGTTCTGGAGAATGTGTTAACATGCACATTGCACCCTGTAGCTGTCATACAGGCGTGGATAATGATCATACTGCTGTGTCACCCCTATATAGGTACCTCTGGCGTTCCGCAGAGACAGCAGGCCATTGCAGTTGAGACAGTTATAAGTATCAGGCATGTTAATGCACAGATCTATTTGCCATGTGGCCAGTTAACACATGTACACATAATGTATGGTCCGGTCACAATATACAGGTCGCATCTTTAATCCATCACACTGGCTACCCATGTACAATACTTACAAAATAAGTGAAACACCGACATGAAACCTCAGAAACTGTCATTGCTAGATGTGTGGACCGCTGTGCATACAACGGTGGAGGTGTTGTTCAATGTAGGAACATGTACTATACATCAGAACTACACATGTGGGGTACACAAACAGTACTACACAGTGAGCTGGAGTATGGGCAGCCCACAGGATTCACCATTGTGGATTATGCCCCTGCTATGAGTGCACACATTGTGATGTGCCATCTGACATGTCCATGACATGTAGTTGTCCAGCTGCAACATTGTCTCACTATCCCATGAAATATACCCCACATACCAAACATACAACCCTTTGTCTGCATAACCCTGTGGACAGTGGAGTATATGACATCTATGGGTGTATGTCATATGAAACAACACAGACATGTGAGATAGACAGCCATCACAACCGTTTGGCCAACACATGTTCACTCATGGCCATGGAGGATGGCCAGAGACATGTAGCAACACACAGTAGATGTGATGTGTTTGTGTGTACACCCTGTTGTACACTGGCTACACATGGTCCAACTATAGCCTTTGTTGAATGGTTATATTGCAGATGTGGAATACTGGACATTCTACAAGCCTGTGCACAGCTTGTGGAGGCGTAACTTAATTCAACCACATAAGATGTGTTAAACATCATGACTGTGTCACAGCATGACAGTAGTCACCTGTACAGCATCCACATACATACACAGACAACCACATCAGGCCACAGATACAGTACATTTCCCTTGCTGCTGTTGTACATCACTGTCAGCCGTGCACCTCATGTGTGTGGTACACAAATGACATGCGGGACATGGTGTATTGACAAGTCTGCCATGTGTGGACATGGTTGCCAGGTAGCTAAAATATGTTTGCAGATATGAAGGGGTGTCATCTGTATGTCCTTCGGTGACCTGTGTCACACATTACACATCATGGTTTACTGTGTATACACCTCAGCGATGTGGGTCACAATCCACAGTATATATGTATTGTGTATGCACATAGTCATGGCTATGCACTGTGTACGTAATCCACATTGTATAGCAATAGAGACACCTCATGATTCCATGCAATGGCACTGTGTTTGTACTTCACACTGTATAGCAATATAGACGCCTCATAATACCCTTCAATGGTCATACACATCTGCTAAAAGTGCATTTTATCTGTAGGGCGGGCAGACAACACTGCAATGTGACACCATTATGCCACTGTACATGTGACAGGACACCATTGTGTCAAACATGTATGCATGTCAATGCACACATCAACAGATTACATATCATACTACATGGACATATGCCACACAACAGCCATGTGTACTGTTAACCTGTGCTGGTCCACATGATGTAACACAGGGATGCATGCTTACTACCATGATTCTGTGAAATGCATGGCTTCTGCTATGACACATGCTTGCTGTTGTGTGCAACCAGGGATGTATGATAACTACCACTATTATTGTCTGAGCTGCATGCCGTCTGCTGTATCACATGCATGTTGCATGCCTTCTGTCAAATCACATGCATGGTGTGTGTGTGTCTGTGTGTGTGTGTGTGTGTGTGTGTGTGTGTGTGTGTGTGTGTGTGTGTGTGTCTGTATTGTAATGTAGAGTTTTTGTTTGCCTTCACAGGTGATGAAGGTGTGTTACCCTCCTGCTGTCCATGTGATGTTAGTGTCCCCACAGACTCTAGCAGTGTTGATGAACATATGCTTGAGGCACAGGCAGGGTTGTCAGGGGCTGAATCTGTGCCATTGGTTGCCATTCCACCTATATCCCCCTCATCCCTGTACACAGATCTCATGCCAACACATACCCCATCACCAGAGGCCATAGAGGAAGGACAGTTAGCGTGTGGTAGCTTGGAACAGGAATGTGTGGTGGCTACGGAAGGTGTGTATTCACACCATGGTGTCAGTAAAATGACTGGAGATGGGCCACACAGGCATGTGGCCAGTGCTGCTCGTAGGAGGCCCTCTGGCCAACATGCCCCTGCAGGACAGAGCGCAGCAGCTGGTGTCACCAGACACATGTTTCAGACTGTAATGGTGGCACAGGCACATGCTGAATGGCAGAACAGAGAAGGGCAGAGGCTTCAGAGGGCTGCTATCCATTCTTTAAAAGACAACATCCAGGCATTGGCAAATGCTCAACAGCAGATTGCTGAGGTTCTGGACAGACAATTGGGTGACATGGTTGGTATCCTTGACCATGGCATGACAATCCGCGAGCGTGAGCTGTCTGTGCTGGAACATCTGGTAGGAGTGAGGCATAGGTCACGTGGACGTAGGCCAGCTACGTCACTTGGTGCAAGTCTACGTGAACGAGCTTCCTCACATGCCCGCTCCCATAGTGGCGGTAGCAGCAGCAGTGCAGCTGGTGCTGCATTGTCCACACCAGGACACAGCAGGCCACATGGACATGGCCCTGGATGGTCCCAATGGGGACACGGTTCCAGTGGACATGTGTCATGGGCCAGTACCCAATCTGTACCTCTGCCTGGTAGTGCCCGTGCATCCCCTGGTAGGCACAGGTCATGTGGCCATGGCCAGACACCGTGACCTGTAAAACCTGGTCTGTACAGTCTGAAGCTGTCAATAATACCCCTGTGTAGGCCAGACACATGGCAGAACTGTGTGCACACATACATGCACACACCAGAAACATCTGTAGGGCACCACAACACTCACATGCATAGGAACCACACATGGCCAATTAGATCACAGGCCCTAACCCACACACATGATGTCATCCACTGGTGCAGCCTAGGCCCCTGGCAAACATTATCACCTGTGCATATGATGATGCCTGTGCCGCATCCCTGTCATCCACACCATCGGTGCAGGGACATGCTCATATGGTTTGATGCACAGGTTGAACAGAATAGGGAAATACGTGTAGATTACAATTGTTGTGTACTGTTGACACGCAGCAGATATACCATGTAGTACAGGTTTAGAATGCATTGTCTTCTGTTCACAGTATGTGTCTTGGTAACAACAGTGACAGCATGTTGGTAAAGATGTCCTGCTTCCCTCCTTCAGGTCTAATTGCATGTGCCATTGAGTGCCAGTGTTTGCAGTTTCCCATGTGTAAATGTGGACTACTCACAGGTATGTATGGCAATACCAGCATGCTATTCGTAGCTTCAATCTCACTGTTAGAAAGGCTGACATTCCAAAGATGTCTACACATCTACTGATCCAGGAGCATGGGAGCAGTGTACTAAGCTACAGTGGCGAGAGACGTGACATCCATACTGGGTGACATCACAGGTACAGTTACATGGGGCGGGGAGTTTACATAGCGGTCTAGCTGATGACAAGGGCAGAGGCCAGTTGATAGCTTGAGGCCTCAATGTGTAGCAGTAATACACATTCACATTACAGGATGAGAACACACAACTATACACACACACAAACACACACACACACACACACACACACACACACACACACACACACACACACGCACACACACACAAACACACAGGTATTTGCACACATGTATTCAGACACACAGTAACACGCCCACACTCACGGGGTCATTGATACTGTAACACACACACACACACTTGATAGTGTTGAGGTGAGGACCCCTGCCTATGTGGTAATCACCATTACAGTACTGTGCACCCACATGACGCGACACAGAGAATGAACATGTACAGGTAGTCAGTAATGCCTAAAATCAATGGCACCAACAAGGTAGTAGATTGCATTACCTGGAGGGGTTAGGGGTCCTATCTGTTCACTATGGTAACATACAGCCTCACTTCATGGACCAGACAGCCATACATACATACATACACATACACACTGTGGAGTCCACAATTGAATGCACCTATGCCATGCACATACAGATAGCTCACATGTGTGTGATACACACCCCACCCCTGCCTATGTCTTGCTTTCTACACTGCAGTATGTACAGATCTCTACAACAGTGTACAGGGGTGTGAGTAACAATTGGGATGTATTCCCCACCATACATGGCATATATGGACACACAAGCAAACACACATGGCAGTACTGTGAATCAAACACCTGCTATCTTATGATACGTATGACAGACATACAGCAGTATTGCCCGCATTACAATGTGTACCGATGCTACCTTTGGCAATTGTGCTAATATATGCACATGGGAGGTCTTAAGTGTTACAGGTGTCAAGTGATTTACAGTCAGTGAACCCTGACCGCTGTGTAGGTTGTATGTCTTCCCCTTCAATTAACAGAAACATAGCTTAGTGTTTGCACATGTTATGGTAGGATGGCTTGTGACACACCTGTGAGCTGTCTTCAGCAAACATCCATCTGCAAAGATGGCCCACCACTTTATGTCCACACATCCATCCATAACTGATGTACATCTTACTGTACTGTCAGTATTTCACCATATACAGTTGACAATGATGGGGCTGCATTGCAACTGCATGTTGTAGTAAGACACAGATCACTTGCAAACATCAGCTATTGCACACACATGGTAGCTGAGCGCACATCACTACATGTACATGTATGTAGGTTCTACATTCCCGTCATTTAGCCATGTTTGTGGGCATTGCAATTGGTGGACATGTGTGATGACATACATGACACATGGACTGTTGTATGATATGATAGCTGTCATGGGTAACCAGTACAGAGGGAATGTTAACTCAGTCAACATTGATACCACACCTTGTGTACTGTTAGCATTCAACAGCCATGGACCTACCTTCCATGTGCATGTGTGTAATTGCTGTAGCCACCTGTCTGCATGAAGGACAGCAACAGCTATGCTATGTACATATGTGTTATGTGTGTGTGGGGCATGTACATATCCGAGGCAGGTGCATGTATGTCATATCCAAACATGAGGGTGTTTACTGGTGTACAGCAACACTCATCTGTTACAGCTGTATATGACCCAGGGCCCCTGTTATGTGTACAGCTGAACTGGTTACGAACAGTGGTAGCATTGCATTGCATAACACATGATGCAACTGTGTCAGTACATGGGTAGTCTGCACAGTTGCTGTAGAGCTAGATACAGTTCACTGGTCATGGGTCACACGGTGTTGTACTAATATATGTCATACCACATGTATGGATGGTGTTGCTGGTCCAAGGACACGGTGATGTCTGAGAGCTACATCCTAAAATGCGGCTTTTGACACTGTGATCTGCACCTGACACATCTGTGATGCCTTTTGAGGGTATACTGGTCAGTACATGTGAGTGGCCTTCATGTACGTGGGGACACCACCACCTGGAGCAGTCCATAACAGTGTTATGGCCCACATGTCTGTATCTGAGGTATATGTGATATTATGCACAACTGAGCCTTCAGTCAGTTGCTCCTCACTGCACAGATGTCAGTATTCCCCATTGTTGGATTGACATTGGGCAGCTGTGATTATGAACGCTACACATCTAGCACTGTTTAGCATACACATACAATGCAGTTGTCCTCTAGGTGTCAGGATGTTAACCTGGTCTCAGGACATTTGTCTACGAATGGCACTATATGGGCGAAGTAGCCACTCCTGGCAGGACATCACCACGGGTGGTATTAGTGTGCCAGGTTTAGATTGGTACATCTAAGGTGACGTACAGCAGTAGATGTTGTGTAGAAGACCAGTGTCAAATATATGTAGTGCAGCGTTTATGCTAACAATGACAGCTATTGACACCACTGTGCCCTTCCGTGTTTAGAATCAGAGTGCATACAAAACAGCCCTTTGCTACTGTGTGAGCATGCCCAGTATGACTTTGTGTAGATGGACACATAGTGCATTCCAAATGGCCATGTGCTACTAAGTGTATGAGCATGCCCAGTGACACCTTGTGTTGGTTATATGCCTCTATGTGTATGGGCATGGCCATTGTAACCCTGTATAGCGATAGTGGTCATCCAGGCAACAGATGCCCATACCCCACTTCAAGATGAATTCCTACATTGAACACACTGGTTCACAGGTATGTACATTGTAACTGCCAGCATCCATGTTGATGTGCGCATTCCTAGAAGGTCATACTGACAGTCTTGAAAGGTGCAGTGTCTGTGGCGTGGCTCATATCTATGTAGTATTGTAATAGTGGTCCGTAGATAGGCAGTTGTCCTGATCACACCACTGGCATGTGTTTGTCTCCGTCTGCCTGGGGACAGTAATATGCTTTTAGACTGCTCACACTCCATACAATCCCTACTGGCATCTTTTCCATTGCTGATGATGTCACCCACCTAGAAGTATGCCTCTGGGAGTGCTGTGTCCCAGTAATCCCGTTAGCACATTCTGTAACTGCATAATGCTGCAGTGTGAAAAGGTAGTTAGGTTTGTGTTCTAATCCCAGCCATGTTAAGTGTGTGTGTATCCATCTTCCTGGGGACAGTAATATGCTTTTAGACTGCTCACACTCCATACATTTCCTATCGCCGTCTTTTCCATTGCTGATGATGTCACCCACCTAGAAGTACGCCTCTGGGAGGGCTTTGTCCCAGTAATCTCCGTAGTGCGTTCTGTAACTGCGTAATGCTGCAGTGTGATAAGGTAGTTAGGTCAGTGTTCTAATCCCAGCCATGTCAAGTGTGTGTGTCCATCTGCCTGGGACAGTCATATGCTTTTAGACTGCTCACACTCCATACAATCCCTATCGCCATCTTTTCCACTGCTGATGATGTCACCCACCTAGAAGTACGCCTCTGGGAGTGCTGTGTCCCAGTAATCTCAGTAGCGCATTCTGTAACTGTATAATGCTGTAGAGTGATAAGATAGTTAGGTCTGTGTTCTAATCCCAACCATACCAGCTGTGTGTGTGTTTCCATCTGCCTGGGGACAGAATAATGCTTTTAGACTGCTCACACTCCATACAATCCCTATCGGCATCTTTTCCATTGTTAATGATGTCACCCACCTAGACGTATGCCTCTGGGAGTGCTGTGCCCCAGTAATCTCAGTAGCGTGTTCTGTAACTGCATAATGTTGTAGTGTGATAAGGTAATTAAGTCTGTGTTTTAATCCCAGCCATGCCAAGTGTGTGTGTCTGTCTACCTGGGGACAGTCATATGCTTTTAGACTGCTCACACTCCATACAATCCCTATTGCCATCTTTTCCATTGCTGATGATGTCACCCACCTAGAAGTATGCCCAGTAATCTCGATATCTCATTCTGTAACTGCATAATGCTATAGCGTAATAAAGTAGTTAGGTCTGTGTTCTAATCCTAACCATATCAACTGTGTGTGTGTGTGTGTGTCCGTCTGCCTGGCGACAGAGTAATGCTTTTAGACTGCTCACACTCCATACAATCCCTATGCCTGTGTCTTTTCCATTGCTGATGATGTCACCCACCTAGAAGTATGCCTCTGGTAATGCTGTGTCCCAGTAATCTCAGTAGTGCATTCTGTAACTGTGTAATGCTATAGTCATTAGGTCTCTGTTCTAATCCTAGCCATGCCAACTGTATGTGTGCATTTCTGTCTACCTGAGGACAGAATGATGCTTTTAGACTGCTCACACTCCATACAATCCCTAGCGGCGTCTTTTCCATTGCTGATGATGTCACCCACCTAGAAGTACGCCTCTGGGAGTGCTGTGTCACAGTAATCTCTGTAGCATGTTATGTAACTGCGTAATGTTGTAGTGTGATAGAAATAACAGATAGGTGGGCTATTCCAAGGCATAACAGGTGTGTGTATGTCTGGCAGTCATATCCTATGTGTTGGTATCTGAGAGTGGCTAGCTCCAGGATGTGGTGAGGAGCGTGTTTTGTTGTTTTCCTATATAGTGTCCATAAATGTCACAATCACCCAAGAGACTGGGGTGGCAAGACATACACATACATTAGCCAATAGGTCTGGTGAGTAAATGTCAGCAGCCCTAATCTTACCCTTAATACAGTCTGAACCCATGTGATGCACAGAAACACACTTGCCTTGATAGTAACACCAGTACTTAATGCAGGAGGTGCATGTGGTTTCCTTTTCATTCTTGTCTAATGCTTTGGTGTCACGCGGTCTGCTGTTGTGATATATATTCTATATCTATGTATGTGTGTGTATATGTATATGTGTGTGTGTGTGTGTGTGTGTGTATATATATATATATATATATATATATATATATATATATATATATATATATGTGTGTGTGTGTGTGTGTGTGTGTGTGTGTGTGTGTGTGTGTGTGTGTGTGTGGACATTAGCACACATAGATCTACATGATGGAATACATGTCCTATACTGTTCAATGCTTGTGCAGGATGATCTGTACGTGATAACCTTAGATGTATGTATATCTGCCATGGCTTAGTGATAAAGCACATAGGTTCATAGGTTCATAGGTTTATACTAGGCTATCTGCCCTAAGGCATTTATAAGCCTAACCCAAAGTTTTGTGGTTTACGCCACCCCTTATGTTAAAAAATACTGTGCCCATTAGTTTGTTGTGCCTCTGTCCAGCAGTGACACAGAGATGATTCCCGGGGTAAACCTATGATCTCCCATCCACCAGTCAAGATTTCTCTTGAACAGAGTCAGCGAGGTGCTCTGCCTCACATGGACCGGGATTTTATTCCACAGCATAGGGAGTCTCTGGGTGACAAATCTATCCCTCCAGCATGTCCTATTTATATCCGTGCTAAGGTTTAAGTCGCTTGCTCTAGTGGATCTGGTAGATTTGGATTTTTTGAGGTGGAGCATGTCCATTAATTCCGGGTTGGACATGGCCTTGTATGTCAGGCACAGGTCACCTCTGAGCAGGTGGTATGCGACTGAATAGAGCTGGAGTTTCTTCAGTCTGGCAGCATATGACAGATTTTGGAGTCCCTTTATCCTTTTGGTGAGGAACTTTGGGGTCTCTCCAATTGCTGCAGGTGTCGGGTGAGATACATCCCGAATGGGGCATTGTACTCGATCATTGGTCTGATAAGTGAAGAGTACAGGGGCAATGACCTCACTTGATCTGGATGTGAATCCTTCATGATCAGGTGGGCAATGTAGAAGATCTTTCTAACCACTTTAGCAATGTGAGTGTCAAAAGAAAGGCCACTGTCAACCTGGGTCCCCAGGTCCCTGATAACCTCTTCTGTGCTTAATGGATTGCCACCTATATGGTAGCTTGGGGTTACCTTGTTTTTCCCGAAGGGTATGACTGTACATTTTTTGGCATTTAACTTCAGGCCATGGCTCTGGCACCAGTTATCAGTTTCCGTGAGACCCCTCTGAAGGATATCTGTGTCCGATGTACTTTCCACTATGGCACCCAGTTTGCAGTCATCTGCAAACTTTGTCAGCCATAGTCCTCCTATGTTTGCCTGTACTTCTGAGAAGTAGATGCCGAACAACAGGGGCCAAGGACTGAGCCCTGTGGGACACCACTTGTGACCGGCTTGGAGTCTGACATGGTGCCAGCAACTCTAACCCTGTGGGTTCTGTCCTTTAGCCAGTTTGCAACCCATCTTGTAACATATGGGTTTACATTTAAGCTGGTAAGTTTCTCTATAATACCCGAGTGGGGTATTGTGTTGAAAGCTTTTGCAAGGTCAAGGTAGGCTGTATGGACTGCCTTTCCCTCATCAACGGCCTTGGTGACGTTTTCGAAGAAGTCGACCAAGTTCAAAAGGCATGATCTGCCCTTGACAAAGCCAAACTGGGTCGGGTCCAATGTCTGCAAGTCCCCTATGTCTTTGTTTATGAGTTCCATTATGATCCTCTCCATAGCTTTGCAGACCAGGCTTGTTAAGCTTATGGGGGCGGTAATTACCAGGGTCCGTAGAGGTACCGCCTTTGTGGAGTGGGACCACAGTTGCCGTACGCCACTCCTTGGGCATGTATCCTGTGGTAAGGCTAAGATTAAACAGCTGCCTTATATGCGGGTTTAGTTCCTTGTTGAGTTCGTGTAGCACACAGCCAGGGACACCATCCGGTCCCATTGATGCTGTGTTTTTAGCTTTAGAGAGAGCAGCTTTCACCTGCGCATTTGAGATGTCTGGGAGGCTACACTCCGCTGGGATAGTTATCTCTCCTTTTGGGGAGGGGGGTGAAGTTTGCACTGAACCTGTCTGCCAGTATGTTGGCAATGTCTGTGGGTTCAGTGATTTTTTTATCATTTTGGACTAATTCTGCGCATATCTGGGAGTTTCCACCCAGGTTTCTAACATAGCTGAAGAAGGCCTTATGATTGTCTTTTGAATCTATTGCAATTTTTCTCTCAAAGTTGGCCTTTGATGATTTTATGAGTGCTCGTATTTTTTTACTAATAATGATCAAGGGTGTCTTCTCTTTTATGGATTTTGCTCTATCATGTAACAGCTTTCTCCTCTTATTGTAAAGTTTGTTTATGGATGGGGTCCACCAGACTGGACGTTTGCCCTTGGTGGAAAGAGTCTTGTTTTTTTTTGGGATTGCCTGATCCATGCAGTCCTGGAGGTGTACGTAGAAGGCATTTGTAAGGGCTTCCACAGCTTAGGTTGTGGTTTCCACTGGCTCGGGGGCCTTGAAGGATACCACACCATTCTTGAGTAGTGTGAAGTTTGCTTTAGAGAAGTTCTTCACTGTGGTCTTTTTTGTTTGGGGTGGGGGCGGGATGTGGATTTCCAGTGAGATAAGTTTGTGATCTGATCTCACCAATGAGGGATATACTTCCGGTGTGGAGCATTTTGTCCCCATGTTTGTGATGATGAGATCTAGTATATTTTCTCCTCTTGTGTGAACGGTGACTAGTTGTTCCATGGCATTTGAATTTATGAACTCCAGGAACCTTTGGGCTAGAAAGTTGGGGCTTGAGTAATGTTCCCAGTCTATATTTGGGTAGTTGAAGTCACCCAATATAATGGTGTTTGGAAATACATTTATACCCTCCAGTGTCTTCAGGAAGGCTGTGTGGGGTTCCTGAGTTTGAGAGGGTGGCCTGTAGCATGCTACAAATTGTAGAGCAGTTTTGCCTATGGTTAATTGCACCTGGATGGTTTCCGATGCTTTGTGCGTTGCCACCAACCTGGAGGTGTGGGTATCCTTGATGAATATGGATACACCCTCTCCTTTTGTGGTGTGGTCTGGGTTTTGGGGCCAGAACGCATGATATGAGGTAAAACCTGATAGTGCCGGGGTGCTCTCAGGAGCCTTGAACCAGGTTTCAGTCACAGCACAGACATCGATGTTCTCCATACTGAGAAGGGCCTCGAGTGTGTGAATTTTGAGATTTAGACTTCTGGCATTGAGCAGCATTACCCTTAGTTTCTTCCCATTTTTGTTTTCTAGGGTGGTAGGTTTAGAATTTGAGCCTTGCCTAAAAAAGGCACTATGGGGGTGGCAAGAGCCTTAGCCAATATCCGGAATCCCAGGGGTAACAGGTGCAAGCCGTCCCTTGCGAAGCAGCATGGCTTGTCAAGCATGTCATCCCAGGCAGACAGACACTGGATCCCCTTTGAATGACACCAGAAATTAAGCCAATTGTTAAAGCTGATCATCTTGTCTCTATGTTGTGGCATCATTCTTGGTGAAGGAAGGATACTGCTCAGGGTCAGGGTCATACCTGCCTGGGATACATAATCAGAGAGCTCCTCTATGTCTCTTTTCATGTAGTCCAGGGAGGTACGTCTCAGGTCGTTCACACCAGCATGGACAATGACTGTGTCATATTTGTACTTGCTGTGGAGTGAGTGCTTGTGTTATGTGGTGGATTCTAGCGCCCGATAGGCAGCTTACTGTGACCCTCTCCTTGTTCAGCCTGGTGAGTGGGACGTCAGTGTGTCTGACTATGGAGTCACCTATGACAAGTATGTTTGGTGTTGTATTTGGCCTTAAGGGCTGTGACTGCTTTGCACACTGATTTTTGTGGTTTATGTGTTGCCTGTGGTGTGTCATGAGGTGGCAGTTGCTTGGATGTCTGCTTTGGAGGCCTCTGCTGTTTAGGTAAATTTTTGCTCAGAGCCTCCGAGTATGACTTTGTGTGTTTATGTGTTTGATTCATTGTTGTGATAGCTTTATGTGAGACTGGTTTTGTGGTGTGTGTAGTTGCCTTCTCCACCTGTCTGGTCTTGCCAGTCCTGAGTTGAGAGAGCTCAGCCTCCAGTTTGGCTAAATAGCTGCATCTCTCGCAAGTATTTGTGTTATGTGGGAGGAGGAGAGGGTTGTCAGTGTACATGAGGCAATTGTAACATTGCCTCAATATTCCCAAATTCACCAACTGGACAGGAGACGCCAGCATCTGGCCCTTCGACATGCTAGAGAAATTTAGAAGTTAGGGGTGTAACTGAATAAGAGAGGACTTAGTAAGGAAGTGGGTACTCCTGGGGGGGGGGGTTTGCTAGTGAGGGACTTTGTATAATACAGAAGTGCTAAACCTGAAAAGAAGATGCTTTTAAGACAAGTAAAAGCTTTTAGGAACAAGTGCTGCGCTTTTTAGTTAAGGGATATACTGTTTAGATTACTAGTAGAGCAGTTCTAAGGGAAAAAATGAAGAACAGACTTTATGGAGCCAGTAAAAGTTTGACCTTGTTAAACCAGTGCTGCCCGATGCTGCTCTAGTGGCAACTCCGCGCTAAATCGCGCTAAAGCACTCTAAAGCGTGCTTGATAGCAGGGGCTGGAAAGAGCCAGGAATTGACCCAAAACGGCCAATAAAACTACAGTTTCAAGTCAGTAACCACTCCCACGGGGGGCAGGGAAGCAGCTCAATGTTTTTCACTGTCACTGATCAACAGAGAGACTTTCCTTTAGCCCAAGCAAAAATGGCCTCACAGAAACTTACAAAACAGTTCAAGAACAGCAAGCCTGTAACTTGAACTTTTTTAAATCTCAGAAAAGTGGGAAAAAAGCAAGATTTTTTGTTTTTGTTTTTTCAGAGATAGCAGAGGTTCACAAGTAATATCAAGTTATAACAGTGCAGTAAATGACCCCACACAAGAGTGCTAGGTCAAAGACAGAAAATATGCAAGTTTTGAGAAAAAAACAATTTTAAAATTAAGTGCAAACAGGAAATTCAGTAAACAGGTTTTGGTTGTGCTCTAAATACAGCACACATTGTCTGTGGTGTGCAGGATCCCGGGTTTGAGGTGTGTAGAGACTGGTTATTTTGTTGCTGGGAAGAACAAGGGACATCGGATACGGTGATAGTAAGTTGCTTTTAACCAGTTGTGTGTGGATCTGCGCGATAGTAAGCAGTGGTTATTTTTTTGGAGGCTCAGTATGGGTCATGTAACTATGCATTAGAAGACAATACTATGCAAACAAGGTGAAAAATAGTGACTCTCCTTTATCCCCAGGGTGTGATGCAGATCCCAAGAGTGTATGTGTATAGATAGCTGGGTGCAGGACTCAAATATAGGTGAAAGCATGGGGGTGGTGTCCGGCATACTGTACGTACATTGGAGCCCTGTGTCTCGGGATTGCTCCTGCCTTAGCATGCCTAAGCTAGGGGTATGTCTATACCTGCCTAGTGCAATTGGGAGGGACAACAGCAGTAGGAGAGTAGTCAAGGTGAACAAGCTGGGCAAACAGGTGATAATTATCACAATCAGCAGATTACAGGCCCAGACCGGCCCAGAACACTACGATAAAGTGAGCAAGCACCATACCCACAGGTTTTTTCCACACTCTACACCACCGGTGTATACATGCGGGAACATTTTATGAAATGAGAAGGGCTGCAGCAGGCAACATAGACCAACATGTGCAGGAGGCTGAGGGTGGTGAGGATGTGAATGCTGCCGAACAACCCTCAGTGAGGAGACAGAGAAGACTGTACAGACCCAGGGTAACCTACCAGGGGCTACATGAGCTGGAGATAGTGGAGTACTATGAGGTTGACAGAGACCTCCTACAGCAGATTGTTGAGCTGTGCCGGCCACACCTGACACATTGAATAGGCCAAGGGAAACCCATCCCAGTGGATACCAAGGTATGTGTAGGCCTAGGTATACTAGCCACAGGTACCTCCCAAAGCACAACTAGGGATATCATGGGGATCTCACAGGCATCTGCATCCAGAGTATTCCACCACTTCCTGGATGCTATGTCACCACATGCCAGTGAGCACTTACATTTCCTCAACACATGTGAGGTGTTGCCCAGCAATATGCGTCTCTTTCACCAAATGGCAGACTACCCTGGAGTAGTGGGTGCCATAGCCTGCACACATGTATGCATGAAAGCACCACCCGGTGAGCGGGGTAGGGCCTACATTAATCACAGGGGCATCCCCTCCATCAACTGCCAGGTTGTATGTGATGCCCAGGGCATTATACTGAATGTGTGTGCTGGCTGCCCTGGAAGCTATGACGATTCCGATATATGGCATCTGATGCAGCTGTACCACACCTTTGCCAATATGGACATCCCCTACGGTCACCTAGTGGGGGATGCTGGGTACCCACTGGAGCCGTGGCTGATGACATCCATCAGAAATGCACACACACCTGAACAACTACACCATAATGAGGCACACGCACAGGCAAGACATATAATTGAGCATGTGGTTGGGATGCTCAGATCATGGTTCTGGTATCTGCACACATCCGGTGGAGCCTTACAGTATTCACCAGCTACATGCACCCAAATTGTTATGGTATGTGCTATGCTACATAGTATGATCCTGTGGAAACAGCTGCAGAGGGATAGCATGGGGCAGGGCCACACAGCCCTCCACCAATGCCAAGGCCTGTACAGGCACAGAGTGACTCGGAGGAGGAACTACCTAAGCCGGACCCAGTAGGCGGAAGGAGGTGTGCCCAGTATGACCTGGCCTTGGCAAAGAGGCAATGCATAGCATATGCACTGACACAGTAGGTACCCAGGGAATGTCACCCTCTTTGACCTGCACAGACAGTAAAAGGGATGCAAAACATGACACTACCTGTGCTCAGCCATGTATAGGAAGTGCACTGTGTGCATCCGACATAGGCAGCCCTCCAGCACTATCCTCAGGTCTGGCACACCCTCAAGGTAAGTCAATCAACCTACCAATTGGCAGTTGTATTAGAATGTGTTGTTACTTGTAGCTATGGTATGGATGTGAGCATGCAAGGGAATTTGGTTGCTGAATGTTAAGGCAGCGGACAGTAGACATCCATAGTGGCACCATGACATCTGTAGCATGTACCGGGGTCACAATAGTAGCCAGTAGTACACAGGGTGTCCTAACCCACTGCGGGTTATGGGCTGAACATCATGTGTGTCCATACAGCCCACACAAGTCTCAACCAGCTGGACAGGTGTAGACCAACACAGACGAATGCTGTACAATGGCCTCTGAATATGCCCAATGGATGACCCCCCCCCCCCCACAGACAAACACTGACAGACTACAGCAGGGCAGGCAGTTGGATGTAGATTGTGAAGGCTAGGACATGTGAAACTAATATGTTGGTAATTAAAGCTAAGATCTGGAGTACACTGGTATGCCTCTAGCCAGCACATTAGGTAGGTCTGCACACTGAAATGGAGTACCTGACATACCAGTACAGTAGTAGCAAAAGTGTTCAACTGTCAACTGTGCCTCCCTTCCAATGTACACATGTAACAGTCATGTGCGCCCCCCCCAGTGCTGTGTAGGAATGTGGATACAATCGGATGTCCCCCTATGCTGTGCAGAAATGTAGCAACAGTCAATGCCATATGACCGATGGATACCCTGCAGACAAAGCATGCCACCTGTCAGTGTACAATGCAAAGGTTGGCACTACAGTACTGACTACCTGGACATGTAACACATGCGATCCAGTTGACCATACTGGGCATGCTCAAACACATGAAGGTATGACGGTAATGTCAGTCGACAACATGGGGAACGGTCATACTGGGCATGTTCACACATGTAAATACAAGACGGCCAGGTCTGCAAACACCAGTGGTCCGGACATATCTGCCGGTACATTGCTATACTGTTGGATGACTGTGCTGTATGGTATGTGTGTGATACTATCTATTGTCTGTATATTTGCCATGGTGTATTGGTAATTCACATTAGCTGTGTGCGCAGGGTGTTGCTACCAACACTTGCAAAGGACGGTTCTTTGTTTGTGGCCAGAACAAGGCCATTGGATACGGAGTGAGTAAGGCACATTGCAGCAGTTGGGAGCAGTTGTGCTTTGGTTTGCACAGTAAGTACTGCTGACCTCTGGTTACAGCTTCTTATACTTGTTTAGACTCCACATTTCTTTAACAGTGTAATACTCGCATACTGGTAGACAAACACGCTTACACCCGCTCGCTCCCTCACTTGCACATGCACCGACATTGGTGATTGTATTTCTCACTCACGCTGGGTGGGAGCAAACCCTTGTGATGCCTATTACATCAGACTACATGATTACAGTATCGGGTATGGCTGACCATTAGGTGACGGCATGGCATTCGACTGTACGGAATCGGCGACCTGTCCAGTGAGTTAATCATATTATATGTGTGTTCCTCATACAATCTGCTCCCATCTGGCTGATACATGGGAACCAATACTCGGCAATGCAGACAAGTAAATGTGTTTTGGGAACCACATCTGTCTGCTGAGTCATGCTACCGCATACCTATTGTAAGTTTTCCACCTTTTAAATTGGCTGAGGTGAGATTTTAGGATTAACACCTGTCCCACTTTGCGTGGGACAGTCCCTCCTTAGGTGTATGTGTCATGCAAAAATAATCTAGACATAGTAAATGTCCAGATTACAGGACAATATTATATTCTACGTTTCTCTAATAGTTGCAACAGTTATTGTATATATGACACTTCTATATGTTATGTGAAGTAGCATAAGCAACTTGACTGCTGCTAGACTAAGCTTTGATTTGTGCTAATATGTATAGTTCTGTACTATGCACGGCTGTAGGTATGTTCTGACCTGGTACGTCTGACATTTCTATGGAGCAAGTCCCACTTTGGCCATTTGGAAAGGTGGCAGCCCTATAGGACCAATATGTAGAGATGTCAAATTTGGCAAGGCAACACATACCCACAGCCAGTAGAAAATAGACTACTTCACCGGTTTGCATAAGTAAAGGTTATTCTTGTAGCATTATAGTTGCTGTTTCCTATACCATTTAGGTGTTTCAGATACAACATAATCATTTTATGCAACCACTACAGCAATATATGAATTCTTTGCCCGACATCACAGGCCATGTGCCATAATAACATTCGTTTTGCAGGACACAACTGCCCAGAGGGGAGTGTCCCTCGCAAAGGCGAACAGGTGGTAACCCCGACCTATTATGCTATCATCTACCTAAGGTAGTCGGCGGAATATGCGCTTTCCGTCACTAGCAGACCTCACATACGAATGGGGGAGAATGAACTCTGTATCAGGCACACTGCATAACACCCTCAGGGACACATTTAGATAACTGGTTCTATTAACCAGACACATTGACAGTCCCAGGGCATATGTATTCATTCACATTTGTCAAGGTACATGCTGTTTATGACTCATACATGTTGTCATTAGTCATTACGTGTATTCCACCACCTGTTCACCTAATATCACTAGTTCTGGAAGGGTTTAGTTAGGACTGTGTTAGATTCTGATTCGTAATCATGGATATCCATGATAATCGGGTACAGGGCACTGATATAGTCCCTATGTGTTCCCTCAATGGTTTATGGACTATCCAGTAGATGTGCTCTTCAGGTTTGGGAGGTATGGGCATCTGCTGTGTCCACACAGGAATATCAATTACTTCCATGGGGCGGGCCTAATACATCTCTGCCAACCAACACCTGCACACTTTGGCCCATTTTTGCATACCCATGATTCCCCTACATGGCACCCCTCTACAGCACTCATCCTTACTGTGAGCGCAGCTGGGGTATGAACACACCCCTACACACTGCACACTCTCCCCGTCTGGGGACACATGTCATACATTTTGTCAACCCATGTGTTATCAGACTTGCACAACCTACTGTTCCATGTACGGCTACATTCTGTTTGCTTCAATCATTATTGGGTTGCCTATAAGGGAAATTTTTGGTGTCCCACAAGGGACCCCGTGATCCATGTTTGAAGTGTAGGCCTTGCAGATCTCTCCCACTGGTAGTTTCCTGCCGGTGGTCTGGAAAACAGCGGTGTATTTACTTTTATTGCATGTCTGTATGTCTCACCAGCCTAGCTGGGGTGGTGTGGGAGGTAGACGTTAGTTGATTGGACCTCCCACTAACATATGCCCGGTCTGAACATATGTTACCCATAATTGCTGTACCATAACCTAGGTATATACATGTGTATATCTACAGTAACATATATATATATATATATATATATATATATATATATATATATATATGTATATATATATCGGGTATGGCTGACTATACACATATATATATATATATATATATATATATATATATATATATTTTTTTTTTTTTTTTTTTTTTGTGTATCATCATCTTCTTTTGGCTGTTTCCATTTCTTCCTGTCCTCTGCATCTTGCTCTGTCACACCAACCACCTGCATGTCATCTCTCACCACATCCATAAACCTTATCTTAGGCCTTCCTCTTTTCCTGTTACCTGGTAGCTTCATCCTTAGCATCTTTTTCCCAATATACTCAGCATCCCTCCTCGGCACATGTCCAAACCAACATAATCTTGCCTCTCTGGCTTTGTCTCCAAACCTTCCAACCTGGGCTGATCCTCTAATATACTTATTCCTAATTCTGTCCACCCTCGTCACACCCAGTGCAAATCTTAACATCTTTAACTCTGCCACATCCAGCTCAAACTCCTGCCTTTTTGTGAGTGCCACTGTCTCCAAACAATATAACATAGCTGGTCTCACTACCCTCTTGTAGACCTTCTCTTTCACTCTTACAGGTGCTCATCTGTCACAAATGACTCCTGACAATTTTCTCCACCCACTCCATCCTGCCTGTACTCTCTTCTTCACCTCTCTTCCACACTCACCGTTACTCTGAACTATTGACCCCAAGTATTTAAACTCATCCACCTTCGCCACCTCTACTCCTTGCATCCTCACCATTCCTCTATCCACCCTCTCATTCACACACATATATTCTGTCTTAGTCCTGCTGACATTCATTCCTCTTCTCTCTAGAGCATATCTTCATCTCTCCAGGGTCTCCTCCACCTGTTCCCTACTCTCACTACAGATCACAATGTCATCTGCAAACATTATAGTCCATGGGGACTCCTGTCTGATCTCATCTGTCAACCTGTCCATCACCATTGCAAATAAGAAAGGGCTCAGAGCTGATCCTTGATGTAACCCCACCTCCACCTTAAACGCATCCGTCACTCCCACCACAGACCTCACCGCTGTCTCACTACCCTTATACATATCCTGTACCACTCTTACATACTTCTCTGACACTCCTGACTTCCTCATACAATACCACAACTCCTCCTAGGCACCCTGTCATATGCTTTCTCTCAGTCTACAAAAACACAATGCAACTCCTTTTGACATTCTCTGTACTTCTCCATCAAGACACTCAGAGCAAACATTGCATCTGTAGTGCTCTTTCCCAGCATGAAACTATACTGCTGTTCACTAATCATCACGTCCCTTCTTAACCTAGCTTCCACTACTCTTTCCCATAACTTCATGCTGTGTCTGATCAATTTAATCCCTCTGTAGTTTCTTAAGCTCTGCATGTCACCCTTATTCTTAAAAATCGGTACCAAAACACTTTTTCTCCATTCCTCAGGCATCCTTTCACTTTCTAAGATTTCATTAAACAATCTGGTTAAAAACTCCACTGCCATTTCACCTAAACACCTCCATGCTTCCACAGCTATGTCATCTGGGCCAACAGCCTTTCCATTCTTCATCCTCTACATAACTATCCTTACTTCCTCCTTGCTAATCCATTGTACTTCATGATTCACTATCCCTACATCATACAACCTTCTCTCCCTCTCATTCTCTTCATTCATCAACCCCTCAAAGTACTCTTTCCATCTCCTCAACACACTCTCCTCGCTTGTGAGTATGTTTCCCTCATTATCCTTTATCACCTTTACTTGCTGCACATCTTTCCTAGCTCGGTCCCTCTGTCTAGCCAGGTCCTTTTCTCTCTCCTTAGTGTCCAACCTTTCATACAACTCTTCATATGCCTTATCCTTAGCCTTCGCCACCTCTCTCTTTGCCATGCACCTCATCTCTTTATACTCCTGTCTACTTTCTTCATCTCTCTGACAATCCCACTTCTTCTTTGCCAACCTGTTTTCCTGTATAGTCTTCTGTACTTCCTCATTCCACCACCATGTCTCCTTGTCGTCCTTCCTCTGTCCCGATGTGATACCAAGCACCTTTCTAGCCGTCTCCCTTATTAGCTCTGCTGTAGTTACCCAGCTATTTGGTAACTCTTCACTGCCACCTAGTGCCTGTCTTAACTCATCCCTGAACTCCATCTCACAATTACCCTTTTTCATGTCTCTCTCTCTCTCTCTCTCTGTATATATATATATATATATATATATATATATATATATATATATATATATATATATATATGTATATATATATATATATATATATATATATATATATATATATATATATATATATATATATATATATATATATATATACATATATATATATATATATATATATATATATATATATATATATATATATATATATATATATATATATATATATATATATATATATATATATATATCTATATATATAGATGTTGTCATTAGTCATTACGTGTATTCCTCCACCTGTCAACCTAATATCGCTAGTTCTGGAAGGGTTTAGTTAGGACTGTGTTAGATTCTGATTCATAATCACGGACATCCATGATAATCGGGAACAGGGCACCGATATAGTCCCTATGTGTTCCCCCAATGGTTTACAGACTATCCAGTAGATGTGCTCTTCAGGTTTGGGAGGTATGGGTGTCTGCTGTGCCCACATAGGAATATTAATTACTTCAAGGGGCGGGCCTAATACATCTCTGCCAACCAACACCTGCACACGTAGGCCCATTACTGCATACCCATGATTCCCCTACCTGACACCCCTCTATAGTACTCATGACTCATACTTACTGTGAGCGCAGCTGGGGTATGAACACACCCCTACACACTGCACACTCTCCCCGTCTGAGGACACATGTCGTACGTTTTGTCAACCCATGTGTTATCAGACATGCACAACCTACTCTTCCATGTACAGCTACATTCTGGTCACTTCAGTCATTACTGGTTCACCTACAAGGCAAATTTTTGGTGTCCTGCAAGGGAACCCGTGATCCATGTTTAAAGTGTAGACCTTTCAGATCTCTCCTACTAGTAGTTTCCTGCCGGTGGTCTGAAAAGCAGCGGTGTATTTACCTTTATTGCCTGTCTGTATGTCTCACCGGCCTAGCTGGGGGTGTGTGGGAGGTAGACGTTAGTTGATTGGACCTCTCACTAACATATGCCCGGTCTGAACATATGTTACCCGTAATTGCTGTACCGTAACCTATGTATATACATGTTTATATCTACAGTAACATATATATATATATATATATATATATATATATATATATATATATATATATATATATATATATATATATATATATATATATATATATATATATATATATATATATATATATATATATATATAATATTATCTATATATATGTATGTATATCTATATATGTTACTGTAGATATAAACATGTATATACATAGGTTACGGTACAGCAATTATGGGTATGTATATGTATGTGTATATATATATATATATGTATATATATATATATATATATATATATATATATATATATATATATATATACACATTTGTGTGCCCATTGACCAATACATTTCCTGGCCATATGCTCTTACACATGCGTATTGGGTTTTATATCTGCTTCAACATCATACTATTGCCTTAGTCATTATGACACCGACACTTCACTCCGGTTAACTTGTAATCGGTATTTAGCACATTATACAGCGGACAGATGTCGCAATATGTTCATGTACGGATTACTGATGGTAATTGGGATGTGATACAGTGTCATTTGATCTGTTCCTTCTCTGCACAGCCTATTATTACAGCTACTGTATTTGTTTGTCTGTGCACATTCATATTATTTATGTCAGTAAATGGAGTGCATGTGTTACAGAGAATGTACTTTAACATATTGTTGTCTGCATGCGCGTATGCATATATACCTATTAAGTACACGGGCCGGTCCATTGGAACTGGCGCAACCAACCCTGGCACTCCTGGATCCATAATCGCATAGCCATAGTTTCTCCACCCCACCAGTGTTGAGTTTCCACGCGTAACAGCCATTATCCACCTGATATCGCAGTCATGACACACCTTTACACATTGCCCTCTCCAAAGCGTTTGGGGCCCTACACACATTTTGTACCACCTCGTGTATTCGCAGGGTCTCCCGCCATTTATATTTGCATTTACGTGCCTTTCCTGGTGTTATGGAGTACGGCCATTTGCGGTTTACAAGTGTAGGTAGTCTCAACATGAACTACATTCTGTCTGTGTGTAATGTGGATGTAGCAGTTCAACGATGTTATGCCCACTAGTAGAACCCTGCCTCTGGTGTGAATAGCGGTGCTCTGCTCACTTTTGGGCAGCTTTATCTGACATACGCTGCAAGCACTATATAATACCTTAGTTGCTCTAGATTCCATTCACAACCCTTGTGTATGCTTTATTCTTACGGCGTTCATTGTTCAAATATATATATATATATATATATATATATATATATATATATATATATATATATATTTCATGTCTTTCATGTCTGTGGATATATATCTATACGCACACACACACATATATATATATATATATCTATATATATATATATATATATAGATATATATATATATATATATATATATATATATATATATATATATATATATATATATATATATATATATATATACATATAAAGATATATATATATATATATATATATATATATATATATATATATATATATATGTGTGTGTGTGTGTGTGTGTGTATGTATATATATATATCTATATATATATATATATATATATATATATATATATATATATATATATATATATATCTATATATATTTATTTATTTGCAGTTGGTTTACCAGTATAGTCCATTGGGCCAAGATGAACCCGTTTTCAATGGAGTCCCGGGGAGAAAAGCTCCATAAACAAGGTTACATAGTTTTAGATATATAATACAATATTAGCAAACAAATTACACAGTTAGAGCATCATACTGGTGATGACTGTTACAGTTGGTATAGACTATAGAAGTGATTCAGATTGCATTATTTACAGAATTCAAATTGCAGTATTTACAGAATTGTACAGATTACTGTTAGTAGATGGTACATACTATAAAAGTGATTCATATTGCAGCATTTATAGAATTATACAGATTACTGTTTGAACATACATATTCAATGGAACATTACAGGTGGTACCTACAATAAAAGTAATTCATGTTTCAGTATGTACACATTAAGAGTATATCTTTCAAGTGACATTACTGATGAGATTGCCTAGGCATTTTGTGTTAGGTTGCTAGGTAAGGCATACAAAAATGATTTTGATTTGAGATTAGGCAGCTAGTTAAAGGATGCAAGTTACTACAATGGGAGAGGCAGAAACAAGGAAACTTATTAGCAGGAGGAGGAAGGAAGTAAGGCAGTTTTGAATTATGAGGGTGGGTACAAGAGCGTTGAATTATGAAGGGTGGGTGCAAGAGCATTCCCACTGGGTTAGTAGATGAGAGTAAAGATATTTTTTGAATGTAAAGTGGTTGAAGGTGGTACGAATAGCTGGAGGTAGGGAGTTCCAGAGACGTGCTAAACTATAGGATAGGAGTTTTTTACCTGGGGGCGTAATGGTACGTATAGTTCAAGTAGGTTCTGGTTATTGGTTCTGAGTTCTCTGTTGGGGAGGTGCATTTTAAAGACAGGGGAAAGAGATGAACAAAGGAAGGGTTTAAAGATGAGCTTGTGGGCGAGAGTGAGTTGAGAATAGATGAGTTGGTTGGGTAGTTCTAACCATACTAGTTTGTGGAGAGAAGAACAATGGTGAGTAGATGCTTTGTGGCCATTAGCGAATTCGGCTATTTTATTGTAGCATGAGGAAAGTTGTGTTTTGAGGGAAGAATGTAGGTTAGTCGTCAGGAGTGGGGCTCCATATAGAAGAGAGGGAATAAGGAATGTGGAAGAGAGAGTGCTTTTAGTAGCGGGTGTAAGGAAACGATTTTGTCGGTAGAGCATGCCTAGTTTTTGATGAGTTTTTTTGATATTTAGTTGTATGTGGGAGTTGAATTTAAGCTGACTGTCAATTTGAACCCCAAGTAACTTAGTCTCTGGCACCAATTCCAAGGATTTGTTATTGTTACAGGTGATTAAGAAAGAGTTTGGGTTGGGAGAGATGTGTTTAGAGGGAGTACATACCATTAATTTGGTTTTAGAGGCATTTAATGCTAGGTGGTTTTTTTTCATCCATTGTTCAGTGATAGAGAATGCATCTTGTGTAAGTTTTTGGAGTACTGGAATGGATGTGGCAGAGCAGATAATAGTTGAATCATCTGCATATTGAATAATATTAGAGAATGGGATAGAATTATGGAAATCATTTATGAAGATGTTAAATAGTAGAGGACCCAATATGGAGCCTTGGGGGACCCCAGTTGGATTGCTTAGGAATGAGGAAGTGGCTTTTTTCCATTTAACAGCTTGAGATCTATTAGATAAGTAACTAGAGAACCAGTTTAATGAGAAGGGACATAAGTTAAGTTGGGAGAGTTTATCAAGGAGTAGTTTATGAGAGATAGTGTCAAAGGCTTTTGAGAAGTCCAGTAGTAGGGTAGAAACAATGTGTCCAGTGTCCCTGGCCTTGTTTACGGTTTCTAAGAAGGAGAGGAGGGCTATCATAGTACTATGGCCGGGTCTGAAGCCATGCTGGGTTGGAGTCAGCAGGTGATTGTCTAAGAGATAGGGAAGGAGCTGCAAATGGATACACTTTTCAAGGAGTTTCGAGATGGGAGACAGAATAGCTATGGGACGGAAGTTTGTAGTATCATTATTATTGCCACCTTTATGCAAAGGTATGATAAAAGCCTTTTTCCAGATTTGGGGTACTTTGCTTTCTTGGATCGAGCGGTTAATTAGTATATTAATAGGGTAGGCAATGGTTTCAGCTCCTATGCTAAGAAAGTATGAAGGAATATTGTCTGGGGCATTAGAGCAAGGCTTTAGTTTCTGGATCAGTTTTTTTATGGTAGATGTGGGGATAGGTTTTAGTGAGAAAGTAGGAGAAAGGGGGGGTGAGGGATTAGAGGGTGGTAGTCTTGGGGAGGAAAAGAGAGAGGTAGTCGGAGTGGAGGGAGGGGTATGGGAGGATTGGGGTGAGGTCGAGGATGTAGCGGTGTCAGTGAATGATGAGGTTAGCTTGGAAATAGAATTTATGAAAAAAGAGTTGAATTGTGTAGCCAAGTCAATGTCAGAAGCATTGGGTTCTGGGCTGGGGTTGGCTGTTTTGCCAGGATTGATAAGGGTAGAGATTCCTTTCCAGAATTTTTGAGGATTTGTTTTATTAGTATTTTGGAGTATGGAAAAGTAGTTTTGTTGATCTTTAATAACAAGCCTTTTTACTTTGTTTCTGAGTGTTTTAAATTCATTATGGGTGAGTGGGGATTTATTTTTATGGTAAAGTGTCCAGGCCTTATCTCTATGTCGCATGACTGTTAGTGTGTCTTTGGTTAACCAGGGGATAGTTTTTAGTTTTATTCTTTTAGTCCTTATGGGAGTATGGTAGTCTAGAAGGTTCAGGAAGGTTGTGTTGAAATGGATCACGGCATTGTCTAGGGGTAAAGCTTTTAGGATGTTCCAGTCAACTAGTTTGAGAGAGTCAGAGAAAGCTATTGGGTTGAAGTTTTTATGGTTGCGGGTAGTAATGAAGTTATGAGTTCTCTGTAAAGGCGCTTGTAGTCGATAAGTGAAGATAGGTAGGTGGTCACTAAGGGAGTCTGGAAGGGTACCACTGTCAGAGAAGTAATGAGGGTGAGAGACTAGAATCCAGTCTAGAATGCTACCCTTGGAGAGAGCTTTTGAGGGGCGAGTTATGTCATTAATTAGTTGTGAGAAGCTGTAAAGGTTGATATTGAGTGGGTTTAAGGGAGAATGAATGGCAGACCAATTGATATTGGTGTCACCCAAAATTATGATTTCATTGTTAATGTTGGTGGAGAGCCAGTAAAGAATATTCTCAAGTGTGGTAATATTGTCACCAGGGGGAATGTAAAGGGAGGCTATACATATATTCTTGTATTTATTGACTTGGAGTAGTGATAGGAGTAGTTCAGCATTATTAAAAATGGGGATGGGTTTGTTATAAGGGGTGACTGACAAGGAGGATTAGTATAGTAAGGCAACCCCGCCTCTTTTTTTTTTGGGTCTGTCTTTTCTGATGATTGAGTAATTTGGTGGTATAATTTCATGATCCTTTATGTGGGGTTTTAACCAAGTTTCAGAGATAGATAGGATATCGGGTTTATTATGTGTGAGCCAAGCATGAAGGTTTGGTACTTTGCTGACTATACTTTGGGAGTTTAGAGAGGTGAATAGTATGGATTTATCTGCATTGATAGAGATGGAGGGGCCTGGGTTGGGGTGGATATCTCCTGATAGTAGTGAGGTAATTAGATAAAGGGTTAGATTGGAGAGATATTTGGACTGCTTAAAGTTTAGGTTGGTCTTTATTATGTGAATAAGGGGTTTGTTAGCAAGATGGTTCCAAGGCATATATATATATATATATATATATATATATATATATATATATATATATAGCTATATATATAGCTATATATATGTATATAAGTTACATCTGTACATAAAAAACATACATTTGCTATGCTGGGAGCTGCTTACACCCACGCAGGTGCACTCGTATATGCTTACTGTGAGTTATATATGTTTACTGCCTCTTCTTTGTGCTTACATGTGCCTTTTTCATTATGACAGTACCACTTTGATTGAAGGAATCTGGTTAATGGCCCCATGCGAAACAAACGTTCACCTTTACATGTTTAAATATTGGCTTTAGCACAGTGACATCCATTCCACAGTAAAATGATATGTGCTATAGTCGGACTTGAACCCGGAATGCCTTTACATTAGGTGGATACTCTAACCACTACACTATTGGTGTTCTGCTTCATTTATATGTATACCCATGGTTCATAGCTACCCTAACATATGCCTCAATGCTTCACTTAGCAGGCATCCATTCTCCTGCTGAGAAAACTGCAGTACTATACATGCGCCATTCCCTATTCCCTACTGCTCTGGACCCATGCTGCTTGTTTACTCACTCCAAGGATATTCAGAACTCCAAAGCTTATAGTCCTGGCACATACGTGTGTTTGATTGTCAGGGTGTTCAAGTGGTCATCTTGGTTTAGGCTTGTTTGACTGGAAACCAGAACAGTCCTGTACCTGTTTGAAAGTCAGAATTAGCACGTGGACAGAGTTAGTCCCAATGTTAGCATTCTACCTTTGTTTACAGACGCAGGGGTTTGGCCACCTCTGACCAGATTATTATGTCGGCACTACATAATATGGGAGGGGATTCCACTGGTGTTTCCCTTCACATTCGTTACGACTGCTGTATTGTGACCATGTTCATATATATATATATATATATATATATATATATATATATATATATATATATATATATCTGTCTGTACATACACATACACATACATATACACCTACATACCTATTTACATTTCCCATACAGTTGAATGTCCTCTGCGCATCCCCGCTGCCTTTACCTCCCTATATCCAAAGGATATTATTCTGGCCATCACATAAAATTAGTGGCCCTTGCCTTGGAACCAGAAACAGACACACATTAGTCACCGGTTTGACCACTACACCATCCGTGGTACATTCCGCATGGATGGCAGTTAGGATATATGACTTCACTTCAGGTATTCAACAGTACTGGCAACAAATGTGACAGTTGGTTGGTGTACATATGTGTACAGACCTCTCAACCACTCAGGGACTAATTTCAACAGTGACAAGGACAAGGCAAGGACAAATCAGGGGCAATCATGAACACTTTTACAATATTAGTACTATTAACTTGAAACGTGTTGAAAGATTCAGAGCATATGTATTAATACTTATTTTCTGAAGTTAAAACTGTCTATTACTCTTAATTATTGTCATTATTCATTCAAGTGTCATTCAACACATTTCCTCCGAAGGTCACTGGTTTTAGGTGGGATTAAGAGGCTGGCCGGTTATTGTGTGAATGCTCTGACAATTGGTAGGGTTGCCACATTTTCATATGGCCAGGATGGGATATATTCGGGACACACCAGATTTTTTAGGCCAACACATACCCACGGTCAGTACAGGGTTTAGAACTTTAATTATTTTCCTAGATGAGAGCTTATTCTTGTGGCAGTTTAGTTGCTTATTCTGTTTCTTGTAAGATTTACGTATTTTACATGCAGAAATAACTGTTTTAGGCAACTGTTACATGAAATATGGTACATAGTTATTTCCTACAATGACAGGACATTTGCCATTGTATCATTCTTGGTCTGGACACACCTACCCAAACAGGGACTGTCCCTCACAAAGTGGAACAGGAGGTACCCTGCTCATGTCAGCGCCTTAATCACCCTATATCCAACTGCCACTATGCAAATGTGTAAAGTATATTTTCTCGATAATTTATGTGGGCAGCTGTACATCACGGTCAGGTGTTTAATCCCAGGTAGCAGGTTCTGCATGACCGGCTGGAGGCTGAGCAGTCACGTGAACCACTACTGCACATACAACTTGTGTTCAGATGTCTACAGGACTGGACGTCGTGTCATGATACCAAGTCTGATGTTTACACAGGATACTTTTCCCATGAGGGATATCCAAAAATTGAGCAAGACAATAACCTTCAATTTTATTGGATTTACAAAAATGTGATAGGGTTTTACATGCAAGGGATACATAGTTTGCAATCCTGACACTGCCTAAAGTGAGACTACCTACTAGATATGAGTAGTGGTCACTATGTGCAGATATGGCTGCGCCAAGCTAGCAGCCCGAGTATGGCTGGATTTGGTGGACGTTCAGGAAGGGGGGGGGTTGTGTACTCTAGAGGGGATGATGGGTATTCAATTATGCATCCAGGTGTGTTGTAGTTGGATGGCTCAGTTCTGTCCAGACCATTATGTGGGTATGTGCCAGTGACATTTCTGTACATGTGTATCGCACATTTTAATATTCATATGTCTGTGTGATTGTGTTCTACAGTATGGCCTGTCAGGTTGTAATGTGGATGTGTATGTTTGTTCTTTGTGTTTATTTCTGATTCACCCACTGCTCCCTCATACACCTCCAGTTCACCTATTGTGCATCCAACACAGTCTCCCCTTTGCGGATTATTACACTACCAATCCCCTTCACACCCATATTCCACACAAACCATCCATCCCTTCTCTGGTTGATGGCCCATGGCACGGTCAAGGGAACACATTGCATACACTACATATCTCTGGTACCTGTATGGTTGTGAGGACTACCCTAGCATTTTTCACCTTCCACATGCTGTACATCACGCACATAGGTACACGCAAATACTTATCTTTCATGACATGGTAGGTAGACCCGGGTATTACCCGTTCATCTTTGACCCATCCTGACAAGGATGCCTTGGACTGCAAATGGGCAGATTTTGGCCGAATGCTCTGACCATTGGTATGGTTGCTACCTTTTCATATGGCCAGGATGGGATATATTCAGGACACACATCAGATTTTACAGGCCAAAACATACCCACGGTCAGTACAACGGATAGTACTTTTGTTTTATGACTAAATGCAAGCTTATTGTTGTAGCAGTTTAGATGCTTCTTCTGTTTCATTTACTTGCTTATTCTATTTCTTGTAACATGTAGGTATGTTACATACGGAAATAACTATTGTATGTGACCATTACATGAGATGTGGGACATAATTATGTCATACGGTCGCAGGATATTTTACATTTATAATGGTTTTGGTATGGACACAACTGCCCAGATGGGGACTGTCCCTCACAATGTGGGACAGGTGGTAACCCTGACCATTGGGTTAGACTTAGCTATTGGCAGCACGCTAACATGATGCATTTTGCTTCCAATTGGTATAACTATCAACACTGCATGCATTAGAATATGGGCATGGGGTTTTAAGAGTCATTTGTTTGAGGGATGGGGTCTCAATATTCGGCTACATGCATTTGTGTTTGCTTCTTATTTTTGTGTTCGCAAGAACTGTCTTGCATGCTTTGCATACGTTTCGGTATCCATGGACATTGACAGGTGTGATTACTATTGGAGGCAGGCTGTAATATTCAGCATTTTAGGTTGCACGTAAACAACCGACATGTCCACGCCTCTGTGTGGGGCTTCAACACGCCCCATGCACTCACACACGTCTCCTATGCACGTGAATGTGGCGGCAGCATGCCTTCATTAATATGCATATGGCGCTACTGTGCCATCTGTATGCCGCACGGTCGGTGCAAGCCTAACGCCGGCCTTGCGCCGACCTTCATGAATCCCGGAGAAAGTGATAACTCAAACCACACAATCCAAAAGGAAGCACACAAGGCTAAAAACCAGGAAATAAAACCAAAAATGAATTTTATTAACCACTGGTAAGCGCTTTCATCTGGTGAGCATCACCAGACTTCTTCAGACAAAGTTAACCATCCATTGTAAAACTTTTATACCCATATTAACTAGATCAATTAACCAATTTAAAAACAGATTGCATTTA
Source organism: Protopterus annectens (assembly GCF_019279795.1). Classification (NCBI taxonomy): domain Eukaryota; kingdom Metazoa; phylum Chordata; order Ceratodontiformes; family Protopteridae; genus Protopterus; species Protopterus annectens. The sequence continues at coordinate 669,391,961 of NC_056741.1, read as the reverse complement.
ATTAAATAATTAAAGAAAAACAGCCCAAAAGAAAACGTCTCTTGTGAACTAAGAAACAGCAAGGAAATATAATCTATTCAGCCATATAAAAATCACAATGACTGTATAAAAACATATTAAAAAATAAAAAATATTAGTATGAAATATAAAAATATATATGAAAGAATATGTATATATATATATATATATATATATATATATATATATATATATATACTTATATACATACTAAAGTCTATTTATTATAATCATTTAAATAGTTTCTATTCATCTGTCAAAAACTTTTAGTTTAAGCCTACTAGAGATGGATATTGCATCATTGCGTCATGGTGGAAAGTAAGCATTTAAAAAAAAAATGCCACCAGGCTTCTTTCTCCTCAAGGTGCAATTTCCAAGGTCCCCCCCTAGCTTCGCACTTGACTTGTTGAATCACTAAAAATTTAAATGTGTGATCTGGAAACTTATTTAGATGTCTATATAAGGCATTTTTTATATCCTGCTGACGAATTTCATAAAAATGTTCATAAATGCGTTGTTCAAGTTTATGCTACATCCTCCCAATATAAAAGGCTGAACACTGGGAACAGACAGCAGCATAAACAACTGTATGGGTATGGCAATTTTATTTTCCCTTGAGCATAATTTTTTTACCACAAATGTTAATAACTGATGTTCTCAGTATGTGCTTACATTGATGACACATACCACAGGGTGCCATACTCCCCTTAGCCTAAGTAACTAAGGGCTTTTCAAGTAAACTCTTAATATTCCTGCTTTTCCAGAATACAAAATTAGGATGATCTCCAAAAGTGTCCACCATAGCCTGTTCATGCATGAGAATAACCCAATTTTTCTTAACAATATCCTGCACTACATGACTATCACTAGAATATGTACAAACAAAAGGACATACAATCTCCTGAGTATTGACAATACTTTTTTATAATTCGCCATTAGTAGTTATAACTTCTCCATCATCTGTATGATAATTATTGTTCTAAGGGGTAATAAAAATTGACCATTTGTTGTCATATCAGAACTTTCCAATACAGGGGCATAAAAACATTACTTCATTTATTGATAACCTCTTGTTTAATATTATATATCAAACTAATAGGATACCCCCTGTCAAGAAACATATTGCTCATAAAATCACATTCCAAAAGGAAATCATTAAACAGGGAGACCATCCACACAGCTCTAACAAACTGACCCTTGATTATCCCATGCTTAACATGCATAGGATGACTACTAGAATAATGGAGCATACTGTTCGAATAGGTGGGCTTCCTAAAAATTGTTGACTTTATATATTCATCACCTGTTTTTGTAATCAATACATCCAAATAGGAAATCTTTTCTTTTCTACTGTGTGGGTAAATTTAAGAAAATTGGTGCTTTGGTTAAGATAGTCAATAAATGCAGGCATGTCTTCTAGGGGTCCTGTCCATGTCACAAACAGGTCATCTAGGTAACGAAGATACAAAGGGATGTGTTCAAAAAAAGGGGAACAGAATAGAAAATGTTTCTCTCACCAGGCCATCACTATATTAGCAAACAGGGGTCCGCAAGCTGACTCCATTGCTATACCCTCAAGTTGTTTAAAGTGATGGCCCTCAGAGTACATGTAATTATTTTTTAGGACTATTTCCATTAACTGGCTATAAGTATTAATAAGCCCTTGTTTGATGCCAAATTCATCATATAAGAAATCAGAAAACCAATCCAAACCCGTAACATGAGGTATACAGCTGAAAAGGTCCTTGACATCAGTTGTGATGAAAACTCCCCCCTCCCCAAAGGGGATGAGTTTTTTACATTTTTCCAAAAACTGCCATGAATCACGACATAGATGTGGGATGTTCAAGACCCTTTCTTTCAGTTTGCTGTCCAAGAACCTGGCTATATAACTAGTTTTTGACCAACCCAAATCTACTGTTGGCCCAAGGGCAGGGTTAGTCAGGTCCTTGTGGATTTTTGGAACTCCGAATATAACTGGAATTCTAGGAGTTTCAATAGTCATACAATTATAATCATCAATAATAATCTGTTCCTGAGTAACCATATCAAAAAGTTCCCAATCAGTCCTATAGTATGCTATGCTGACCTCATTAAGAAAGGCCTCACTATAGGTGCTACTATATAATAGTTTAAACATATTCTGTATGTGATCCTCTTTTTGAACAATGACCATCTCTTCCCCTTTATCTAGTCGCATAAACCTGAGGTCAGTTTTACCCCTAAGTTCAGACAATAAAGTTGCTTTGAAGGCAGTAAGATTATTTGGGTTGTTTTCTACTCTAGAATTACCCATATAATGGCGAACATCCATCTCACACGCTGTTTCAAAAGATTTAAACAAATAATGTGGGTTCAGGTTAAAAGTACTCAGTATTCTACAGTCATTATTGTTACTATTATAGTCATGGTTATCATTTCTATGCAAAAATTTTAAATTCAAATTCTTAATATACATTTTAAAATCACATATTAACTCTCCAAGGTTACTTGATTTACTAGGTACAAAATTGTACCCTTTACTAAATAGGTCAGCATGTTGAACAGTAAGTGAAAAGCCAGAATAATTGTAGATTTTAAAGTCACAAGATGAATTAGAAACAATGTTTAGTTTTCTTAAAACAGTCACGTCTGTTGTCTCCTCATGTTGAAAACTTGGCCATTCCTCTGTACTTGTTGATTCCAACCATTCCCTTGTAGATAGGGGTTCCATTGTTGGTTCCTCCTGTTCCTGAGTTTCTCCAACCTCTGCAGCCATGGTAAATATAAAAGGGCAGCCTCCCATTCAAAATCAGTTATTGCAGGTTCTCCCGGGTCCGTAGACTGCCTGTGATGTTCTATATAATTCCCACATGTAACACGTGAGGCAGGCTGTTAGGCATTATGGTCGCATTCCAGCTTTTTTGCTTTAAGACTGGCAATGATTGTTCCACCTGTTTAAAAATTGAGTCATACTGGTGTCAGCTGCTTTCATGCAAGCCCGCCGAATGACTTTCCTGATCCAGAATGCGGATCTCAATGAGCATGTTCTCAAGGCAAGTTTTTTTATATTTGACCATGAGCTCCATGAGCTCACAGCCATGCCGGTCGAAGAGAACTAACAGTTCTAGATGGAAGAGGGAATGTTGGAACCAAACCAGTTTGGAATTTCCAAGTCCGAAGGCCTTTTGGGACTTGGCAGATTCTGAGACACTCATTGAAATAAGCATTCTCCTGTTGTAACCTTTTGTAGTCCATTAATTTATTGTTAAAAGCAGTTAATTTAGTATCCATAACATCGGAAACACCCGCATCGGCCTGAGATTATGGTACATTCCTATCAAGCCAGGAGTCAAGCGTTCTAAATGAACCAATATTGGCATTATTGCTATTATCTGAAAATGAACTTACAGTCTGTGAAGGAAGAGCTGGAACTTTCTCAGAACCCAATAAACAAGGATTAGTTGTAGTACCTCCTTCCCTCAAAATGTTAGGTGTTTCATTAAAATTAGTTTCCAAGCTGGGACAATCTTTCTCCATGATCGGCTTAGGTAGAAGTTGCTGTACTAGGGCTGTTAGAGAGTGAACAGAGTCTCTTAGCTGCTTGAAGTCCTCATCGGTGACACCTAAGTTAACTTCAGCCATGGTGCAAAAACACACAGAAAAACCAAGTGATAACACAAACCAAACAATCCAAAAAGAAACACACAAGGCTGGAAACCAGGAAATAAAACCAAAAATGAATTTTATTAACCACTGGTAAGCACTTTTGTCTGGTGAGCATCACCAGACTTCTTCAGACAAAGTTAACCATCCATTGTAAAACTTTTATACCCATATTGAATAGGTCAATTAACCAATTTAAAAACAAATTACATGTAATTAAATTATTAAAGAAAAACAGCCCAAAAGAAAACTTCTCTTGTGAACTAAGAAACAGCAAGGAAATATACTCATTTTAACCATATATAAATCACAATGACTATATAAAAACATATTAAAAAAATAAAAAATATTAGTATGAAATATTTAAAAAAAAAAAAAAAAAAAAATATATATATATATATATATATATATATATATATATATTATATATGTATATATATATATATATATATATATATATATATATATGGATCTAGGACATTTGCTTGAGTGATCAAACGTCCGAATCCATAATAACGGAACACACTTTAACGAAAGCGCTTTTATCAAAAAAGCGCTTTTGTTAAAGCATGTTACAAAAAAAACAATAAAACCTACATTTACATTTTAGCAGGGGGGCTTTGCCCCCCTGCACCTCCCATGTGGGGAGCTGTGCCCCACACCCCACTTACTTTAATATTCTCCCTCTGAGACTGCACTACAGTGGGGAAAAGGGAAATTTACCTTACCCGCACCATAGTACAGCCTCGGCAATAGGCATACTTACGCGAAAGTGCTTCTTCGGTGAAAAGCACTTTTGCATAAGTATGCTTGGCCATTTAGGTTTCGGTCATTTGCTCACTCGAGCAAATGTCCTAGATCCATATATATATATATATATATATATATATATATGTGTGTATATATATATATATATATATATATATATATATATATATATATATATATATATATATATACTTACTTCTATACATACTAAAGCCTATTTATTATAATCATTTAGTTTCTATTCATCTGTCAAAAACTTTTAATTTAAGCCTACTAGAGATGGACATTGCATCACTGAGTCTTGGTGGAAAGTAAGCATTTAAAAAAAATTACCACCAGGCTTCTTTCTCATCAAGGTGCAATTTCCAAAGTCTCCCCCTAACTTCACACTTGACCTGTTAAATCACTAAAAATTTAAATGTGTGATCTGGAAACATCTTTAGATGTCTATATAAGGCATATTTTACATCCTGCTGATGAATTTCATAAAAATGTTCATAAGAAAACAGTTTTACCAAACCTCTGTTACTGTGAAGGAAAAACAGTTCTACCAAAATATTATATTTTCTATCAAGTACATGTTATTACTATGATGGAAACACATTTTACTTTATATAATTCTATCAAATTATTTGCAAAAAGGTTACACACCATTGTAACAAAGTTGCAAGTGTAACCATTGGAGTGCACAAATACATTAATAGACTGAATTAACTGAGTCAACATCATTCTGAAATTCAGACACATTGGTTACAAAATTCCACCAACACAAACTGAAGTTGGAGAACCTAATAACATAATTCTTTGTTTTCATTTTTTTAACTCTGCCTCTGAAGTGCACTACTTGCAAGCTCATTTGTGCTGCTAATGTCAAGGTATTAGTCTATGCATAATTATATCTTGAGTTTCTGAACTTAGACTGGGAATTATCAGTCGTCTGTGGTGCTCTATGCTGACCATGTTGTCAATAGGCAGTATAAAATACAACCATGTCTGAATCTGCTGGAGTATAAACCAAATATGTATTATGGTCATGTTTCATGTGTCATGATTTACACATTTGATATGACAGTTGCAGTCCTTTTCCCCTTATGTTTATGATACAAGTGTATTATGAAACAGACAAGGGACCAAGCATGTTATTGCTGGTGGAAACATGGCTTATGGAAACAGTATTAAATCAAGGAATTTTATTTGAAGACATAGAAGGAGTGGGAAGAGGGGTGGATTTGGAGACAGGGATACATATACCGACAGTAAGATATTAGTTTATGGTTCATTTCTGCTCATATTTGTGTTGTGTTTTCTTGCATTTTCTGACCTATATAAATTTACAAATTCTAATCTATGGCTTTTTCTAATGCCTTCAGTTGTACATGATTATCAAGATTCTGAAGGGTAAGGATGGCAACAGCCTACATTAACATGCAGAAATATGTGCATCCTTTGAAACTCTGTACATTTCAGATATATTGTTGTGTACAATAAATTGTTTCCAAAATGGATGAAGACTGTGTAGGAGATCAGTAATATGATGAGGACATAAGGAGGGTACTGTTCTTTCACAACATATCCAGCACATACTTACACATGTACTATTAATAGGTGAAATATTAAATGTATAAAATACATATGCATTTAAACCCTTGACAGTAAAACTAAAAGTATACAGCCAGGAGGATTATCTCAGCTCAATTCATAGGAGCTCAAGAATTATTAAATTTAAATTATACATTTGAGGGAACAGTGACAACAGTTTGAAGCAAGGGAAAATGTGGGCATCATGGGGTGCATTTTTTTGTGGGAGAGGTACCCATTTATTTATTTATGTATTTATTTATTTATTGGAGTGAGATGAATGTTGGGGAAGGTGCTTAGGAAGAGTCAAGTAGGTTGGTCAGGTTAGGTAGCAAGTACAGATATAAAGGACATACAAGACAGAAAGGGATGGTGATGGACACAACAATCTGGGGACACCATGACTGGGAATAGGTAGGGGACATCAGAGGTACATCTACTTTCATTCTGAGAACAGTGAGAAGCTAGTCCTTACCCTCAGAACTGTCATCATTATCTCCTGAGTCAGTTGCCTAGTTCAATGTCAGATGTGGCATTGATCTGGCAATACAACGGAGGACCTTTTGAACCCTGCCAGTTTGGGCACAGACCCCTCTCTATTATGTCCTCCACCAGCTCTGTCAGCTCCTGCCAGATGACACATTCATCACCTCCAGTAGTACTGCTCCCAGAGGGCATCAATAGCTGGGGCAGAGCTACCTAATGCAGGTGGAGCTGATAAAGCAGGAGTTGTGGAGGCAAAACTGACAAGTTGTGACTCAGATGTTCTGAGTGTTTGTGCCACCTGTGGTAGTATGGCAGGCAAAACCACAGTCATTGGTCTACCTCACTGTGCTGATGACTAGTTTGTTTTCAGCATCAATGTATTAGAAAAAAATAAATTAACACACACACACACACACACACACACACACACACACACACACACATATATATATATATATATATATATATATATATATATATATATATATATATATATAAATAAAACAGAGAGATAGGGTGGGGGAGACAAAAAAAGAAGAGAGAATTAGATGAGTGTCAAGTCATATTATTTTATTATTCCAATACATAAACAAATGTGAGAATAAATATATACACCTTTGCCACTTCTAGATATTATGGGAAGGCACTAATGTGTTATAAAATCAATCAATCAATCACAATTCTATGATATGACAAATAGAAACATTTATTTGACTAGCCCATATTGGATATATGCTTTCAGAGGTAATAACTGCATTTGCAAAAAATGAATCATTACTGTCATGCAGTATTGCAGTTAATAATTTATAAATACTATCTGGTAATAAAATCTAATGTCTGTTTTTGAGTATTGAACTCGCACACAATTAAGCTGGTGTACTCATTGCCTGATGCAAGCACCAAGAGCTACTGGAGCAAGAATGAATACTTGATATAAAATTTTCGGTATGGCTGCTCAAGATGATATAGAGTGATGGACTGAAAATACGTCTCTGACTAGCATTCAGACCTGATGCATACTTACCTCTTGGGTAAGTTTGTCTCTCCTGATGTGCCTCATGGTTTTCTACTATATCTTCTGTAGCTGTACAATAGATAAAAGATAAATAAAATATATGTGAAAGCATAATGTCTAATTGTCTTGGCTGGTTAATTAATGCTATATCATAGAATGTTTATGGGTCTGTATACTTACACAACTTAGGGGTGTTTACCGTCTTAAATTAATCCTCCCATTGACTCAGGAGGTCCTGCTTGCACCTTGTCATATCACTGTAATGGTGACAACATTGCTTTCCAGTGTGTAGAATGCCAGTTGCACTGGAGACAGCCTTGGTCAAGCTATTCTAAGCCTCAGTCTCATAATGAGACACAGAATAATCCTCCTGCATCAGCCTCTGGCTGTAATGCTTAATGAGCAGTGCCACAAAAACCCCAGAGTCATCAATACCCTACCTTTGTTGTTTAAATGGGACACCATCCTCAGCTTCACCAGCTATGTTAAATAGAAATCAAGCTAGAACTATGTGTCTGAATTGGCGCCCATTTCAGATCTTGCGTGTAACAGGTTGTGTTGCAAAGATGCCCAGCCTTGCCAACTGCATTTGTGCAATTGAAAGCACAGCAATGATTTTGCAGCCACAGTGGGAAAGATAATATCAAAAAGTGTGGAAGGGGTGAAATATAGAAATGAGATTTGGCCATGTGTGATGCTCAACCTGTTAAGACAAGTTCCAGTGTTAAATACTGAAATGCTTTATGCTGTTTGTTATAATCATTGTTGGTTAGAAGAAAAATGGTATGACTTGTGACACTCTGGGCTGATGGGAATTACACACTAGTAAGATTGATTAGCACCACCTGGGAATCAAACCTATGTGAAAAAGAAGGATACAATGTTAAACCTTGCTTACTAACTATAGGTGTCACAGGAGACGTTATTTTTAACATGTTAATTAGAGATATACTCATTTAAAATTAATAGTGATTTACTTAAGAGATGCCTGTAAGTGTGTGGCTTTAAGTAGTCATGGGACTGTCATTTCAGATGGATGGAGGTGAATGACCTCAGTAATAGATGTTGGTATGTTACACGACATCCTGTCATAAACACATATGATACTTATGATATGTGATGAATCATAATAATTATAACAAAACTATTGTGCACATCATACCTCTGCAAGTGCATTTCACATTAAATATCATCATTGTCATATTTAACATACTTTATGCACATTATAGTGGGCTTATATAACAACCATTAGTGATACATTTGTTTAATAAACATAGTCATGTGCTCATTCATAGTCAGTGCTACATTCATAATCAAAATGTGACAAATGGCATTCTGACTCCTTCTGTAAAGTATCTGTAAACTGGATTCAACCCGTGCATTACATATCTTCTTTCCCTAAGCTGACTGCACTTATACCTTGTACCACAGAGGATTTTAGCTGCCAGGTGCATTTTCTTCACTCACTGCTATCCAGTTTGCTGATGGCCACACACCAACACAAGGATTGTTTATGCTACAGATGCAGGTCCAAATTACATTTTTTCACATTTTTCTTTGGCCATGAACCATGTTTGTGTGCTGCCAAAGAGTGTGCAAATACAAAAGGCAGTGAAAAAATTAAAACGATTGAAAGGAAAAAAACAGTCAAAGGGTATATCTACTAATGACAGAGCAAGAAGTGCATTACACTGACGCATTCATCCTTCTCATATCTTCTTGCAACATCAGACCTTTAATTTCTGTCACACGTTTCCAGGACTTCCAGGGCAGGTAATGCCAATTAATGGAAAAGGAGACAGACAATAAGTGACATTAGATCATTTTTGATACAGCAGATACAATTAGTAGTGACATCATATCAAATGAAATATCTGTGTGCAATGATTACTACCTGGGATATATGTTGATGTAATGTATCATATATGAGACATTCATATTACTGCTTTTGTGTTATCACAATTTCGAAAGTTTCATATTTCACTTCAGGCATATCACATGTTGTTAGCAAAACTGAGAATAGTTGAGTTTCCAGCAAGAATGCATTTGTATAGTACAGTTTCCAGCAAGAATTTATTATTATTATTATTTCCAATTTGATAACCGGGGAGGTCCACTGGGCCCAAGGGGCCCATTTTCAGTGGAGGCCCGGGGAGAAAACCTCCGTGTTACATACAATTAAAACTAGCATAGAATTTTACACTATACAATTATGCATGGAGTTATACATTTTGGAAAACAAATGTAAAATTATATATTGAGATCTAACAATTGAAAAGGAGCAAAGGAGAGGATTAACAAGAATAACTTGAGCCCGGTTCAAAACATATGTATAAAGTTACATGACTAGAGCACAGTTCATAACATACATACGTAGATGGAGAGCAATTTGCTTGTATTTCATAGCATGCATACATTGTAGATTTAGAAAGGTAATTACAGTGCAGGGATGAGACAAAAGTGGCAGGATAGTCAGGAAAAAGTATTTTAGTATGAAAGCTTGAGCACCGTTCATAACATATGTACATAGTTAGACAACCTGAGCACAGTTCACACATATATACATAGATATAGAGCCATTTGCATGTAGTTTATAGCATCTGTACATTATTGATTAGAGGCAAAAGTATTTTAGTAAGAAAAGCTTGAGCGCCTATCATAACATATGTGCATAGTTAGACAACCTGAGCACAGTTCATATCATATATACATAGATAGAGAGCCATTTGCATGTAGTTCATAACATTTGTACAGTATTGATTAGAAAGCTATTTACAGTGTTAGCATGTGAGCATATAAGATTTAGGTAAGAGCAGAGAGGGGAAGTTGAGTGATAGAGAAAGAGGGGAAGGTTGTTTGGAGAAAGGTTCTAGAGAAATCAAAGAGAATTGGCTGGGCAGTGGAGAAGGAGGCTGCTGTTTAGTGGTACAGAGGTGGAAACACTTTTAGGCTAGTTAGTATAATCCTTAGTACTGGGCTTATATGTAGGTAAAACAGAGAAGAATAGGGAGACAGAGTGGGGATAGAAAGCTGTGTACAATATTTGTATAATAAGCAATCAGGGCTTAGGAATTATTTTACGTTAGATTCAAGTGGTGAAGATGTAGAAGAAACAGCAGGTTGTAGGGGAAAGAGGAAAGTACATGTATAAGAGACATTGGGAGGAATTAGGTAGGAAGAATGCAATTACAGTTCCAATTTTGGGAGAGGTAGGAATGGAGCTGGGATTTGAAATGTTCAGAGTTTGTAGTACTTCTTAGCCAGGGTGGGAGAGAGTTTCCTGTTTTTGGCTAGTGAATGGGGCAGGAGAAAATGGCCACGGGGACGTTTTGGTTTATATACCGAAAGTAGATTTTGTTGGGCCAATCTTAGGGGTCTGTGCGGAGTGTATAATGGTAAGATATTAGTTAGAGCAGGACATGCACTAGGTTTAATGATTAGTTTGTGGGCTGTAGTTAGTTGGAGGTAGTCTAGGTCACTAGGAAGTTCTATCCACTTTAGCATGCGGAGAGAGGTGCAATGGTGGGAGGAGTGTTTAGATTTAGTAGCAAATTTAGCAATTTTGTTATAACAGATTTCTAGTTTTGAGGTGATGGTAGTAGAAAGGTAGGTTAGAAGAGGAGCACCGTAAAGTAGAGATGGTAGTAAGTAGGTGGAGGTGAGAGTTTGCCTTGTAGATGGAGAGAGAAAGTGAGCATTTCTGTATAGCATACCAAGCTTCTGATGTTTTTTTTTAATATTTAGTTGGACATCTGTATCAAATTTCAGGTGTCCATCAATAGTAATCCCAAGAAGTTTAGCAAAAGGGATTACTTCTATGATGGAGTTTGTATGGGTGATAATATTGAAGGATTGCTTGTCAAATGGAAGGGTTTTTGAGGGAGAGAAGAGAAGGGTTTTGGATTTATTGGCATTAAGGGAGAGATGGTTTTGAAGCATCCAGTTCTCAGTAGTTGTAAAGGCCAGTTGTGTTTTTGCTTGGAGCTCTGGAAGACTAAGAGCAGAGCAGACTAAAGTGGAATTGTCTGCGTATTGCACTATTTTGGTGTTAGGAATGGCAGCATGAAAGTCATTGATGAATACATTAAAGAGCATTAGTCCAAGTATGGATCCCTGGGGTACTCCGGTTGGGGTAGGTAGGAAGGTTGAGGTACCAGCTTGCCATTTCATTGCCTGGGATCTGTCAGTGAGATAACTATCGAACCAGGTAAGGGTGTTCTTAGAGAGACTGAGGTTAGAAAGGTGGTTCAGAAGGTGGGTATGCGATACAGTGTCAAATGCCTTAGATAGATGTAGAAGGACAGTGGAGACAATGTCTACAGAGTCACAAACATGGTTTGCTGTATCTAAAAAAGACAGGAGAACAGTTATTGTACTATGGCCAGGGCAGAAGCCGTGTTGGGTAGGTGAGTAGATGATTATTGATGAGGAAGGGCATGAGTTGGTGGTGGATACATTTTTCGAGGATTTTTGAGACTGGGGAAAGAATGGCTATTGGGTGGAAGTTACAAATGCTATTATTTTTGCCTCCTTTATGGAGAGGCAGGATAAAGACAGCATGTCACATTTTGGGGACATAAGATTTCTGGATAGACCTGTTGATAAGAATGCTGATAGAGATGGCTATACCATCTGCGGTAATCTTTAGAAAGAGAGAGGGAATATTGTCAGGGGTGTTGAAGCATGGCTTAAGTTTGGAAATAAGCTTTTTGGTGTAAGAGGTTGAGGTGGGTTGTAAATCAAAAATGGGGGAGGATTGGGAGTGGGGGTAGGATTGGAGGTGATGGGCTGAGGAGAGGAAGGGATAATTGGAGTTGAGTGGGGGGAAGGAGGTGTGTTCGGGGAATGTCTCAGTAAGTTCAGCTATAGCGTTGGTAAAGAAAGAGTTAAAAAGAGTGGCAATTTCAGTGTCAGTTTTATTGTTGTCAGGACAGGGATTAACTTTGGTAACAGGGTGTAAAAGAGAGTTGATGGAGTTCCAGAATTGTCTAGGATTTTTGGAGTGGGTAGACTGAAGTTTAGTGTAATAAGATTTTTTATCTTTTATAACATGCTTTTTGGTTAGGTTGTGGAGTTGCTTGTATTTAAGAAGGGTAACAGGGTGTTTATTTTTGTTGTAAAGTTTCCAGATCTTGTCTCTTTGTAGCATAAGTGATTTGGTGTCTTTTGTTAGCCATGGGGCAGAGTTGGGTTTTATTTGTTTTGCTTTTGGTGGGGCTTGGGTGTTTAGGATGTCTAGGAAGAGTGTATTGAAGAAGTCTATGGCTTTATCTAGTGGAAGAGTTTTTAGGTTATCCCAATTTGTACGTTTAAGGGTTTCGGAGAATACGGAAGGGCTAAAGTTTGTAAGATTATGAGTGTGGGTATATTGGTGTTGGTGAGGGGAGGAAGGGGTAGCTCGGTGAATGAAGGCTGGGAGATGGTCACTCAAGGAGTCTGGTAATATACTAGAGTGTGAGATCTTGTTAGGGTGGGAGACTAAGATCCAGTCCAGAGGGGACCCTGGAGGGTTGTTTCTATTAGGTCTGGTAATGCCATTTGTTAGTTGAGTGAAATTGCATAGATTGACAGATAGGGAGTGATTGTTGTTATTCTGTTCCAATCAATGTTCACATCCCGTAATATACACGTCTCAAGCTTGATGTTAGTTGAGGCCCATAAAAGAATGTTTTCTAGAGAGGTAGTATTATTTCTGGGGGGGGGGTATAGATGGCCATAACACAAATGCTTTTGTAGTTATTTATTTTGAGAATTTCTATAACTAGTTCAGCATTGTTGAACTAGGGAATGGGGTTCTGGTAAGGACAGAGGTTCAGAAGGCTAGTATAGATTAAGGTTACTCCCTCTCCTTTTTTGTTTTGGTGGTCACATCTGAGTGCTTGAAAGCTAGGGGGTAGAATCTCAGTGTCAGTAATGTGAGATTGTAGCTATGTCTCTGAGACTGCTACTATATCTGGTAGGGTATGATTTAGCTAAGTGTGGAAGAGAGCTATCTTGTTTCTAACACTCTGGGAGTTGATGGCAATTAGTTTGAGGTATTTATGGTTGGTACTATTTGGAGAGATAGAGGGAGAGTGATTGTTAATAGTCTTAGGTCCAGGGTTAGGGTAAATATCTCCTGCTAGGACAAGCTAATTAGAAGAAGAAAGGAGCAGGACCTTTGGTTTGCAACTTGTAGTTTGTGGGGAGAACAGTTTCACTTTGGGTGTGTAATGCTTTATTGAGTGGGTTAGAAGTTTTAGTTTAAAGTAGTGAAGTGGGTTAGGTTGAACTAGAGAGGGGGATATGTTGGGAATGTGGGAAGGAATGAGGTAGGGATAGGGGAGAGTAGAAGAGGTGGGGCAAAAAGGAGGGGGGTAGTTTGTAGGAGAAATAGGAGGTGGCATTGAAGACAGTTGCTAGGAGAAGCATGCTTATAGAGGAGAAGAAAAAGTCTGTGGAAGTGGAGGAGTCATTTTGATAGTAATAGGTTAGGTTTGGAGGAAGTAGATGGATAAATAATAGAGTGTTTAAGTGAGAGAGGAGTGTAGCTGAGAGTTCAGGAAAGGTAGAGGATACAGATGTGGGAGGGATAAGTTAATTAATGGATGCAGGGTGGGGGATGTGTAGAGATAGAATTGGCTTAAGGGAAGGGGAGGAGATACAGGGTCAGAATAAGTGTGTGTACTGGGGGTGGGTGGGACTTGGGGGTAGGGTAGGGGAGCGGAGTGAGCCCACATGGCGAATGGAGTGGGGCAGACCTGAAGGACAGACACAGTAGGATGGTGAGAAAAACAATCAGTATAGTTGAAAGTAAGTATAGAAGAAGGTAAGCAGGGGTGGTAGAGGATGCGTTTTGTAGTTTGTAAAGCAAGTTGAGAGGTTTTAGGAAGAATGCAGACTAGGATATGAGAGAAGAAGATGAGAGTGAAAAACTAAGGGTTTTAATCCTATAAGTAAAGAAATATTTAGAGAAGGCATTAGAGACAGGTAAAGACTGCCATCTAGAAGTTAAATCTGAAAATGCACAGAGTGGAGATGACCGGAGTAGGTTGGAAGTACTAAGGAAAAATCAGAAAAGAAATCTAGAAGGAAGTATAGCTAGAAAAAGGCTAGGATAATGTGGGTAAGGGGGGGGTCAGAGTAGAAGAAAGCAAAGCAGAGGATGTATGGCTGCTGGTTAATCTGGCAGGTTTACATTACAGACCTAGCAATTTAGTCAGCAATATCATATACATGTGGAGGGAGATTGAACGACATTTGACATACTTTCTTTAGTTTTCTTGGAGTTCAATTCAGGTAGTACTTTGGTTTCCCAGGAGGGTGTAGGACAAACAGGGTATGGCAGGTGAATATTTGTTGGTCTGGATGTCCAGCAGGGCATGACCAGTAGTAGAAAATAAAAGTAGGAAAAGTAGTTTCTACCACTGGAGAAAAACAAAAATAAAGGGAAAGCTTGTTAAAAAGAACCCAAGGTGAATTACAGGAGAGCGGTAGGTTAATCAACAAATTGGGAGCCATGCACTGTAGCTGGTTCAAAACAATGTTAACAACAGGTGGAATTTCTTCTAAAGCTAGGCACAACTACATGAACAATTTATCTTAACATTTAAGCAAGCCAGCTAATATGAGACTTTGCAGGCACAGAGACATGCTTCTTTTTTAGTTAACAATGCAGCTTAATTTAGACAACGTATTTTGCAGATGGAGATTAGTCATTTATAAAATAACAATGCAGCATTTACAGTTAAAGTTTAGTAGCTAGTTCAGCTTCAGGTAGAATGCCTTTAGGAAACAAGGCACAAAAACATGAGCAAATTTCCCTTTCCATTGTGGACGACTGCATTGCAACTAGAACTGACTAATAATCTAATTTTGCTATTGTAGCTAGGGGGATGCATATGGAAACATAGCACAGTATTTCATAACCTGAGAGATGGTGTCAGGCTAAATAAAATAAAATGAGTAACCTTTGTACTTGGATCAAAAGTGTTTCAATTAGAAAGCAGAGTAGGACAGAGGGTAACCGCTTACTTGGCAAAGGTATACTGTTCTCGGGAGCTAGGAAGGACTATGACTAGACACTGAGAAAGTACATAGGCACTTTGGCAGTTAACTGCGCACAGCCATTAGTATTGGGGGGGGGGGCGCCAAACAGTGTGATCATTAACATGGAGGAACCCATGGTCGGGTCTATCACATGAGCATTATTAACAGACAAGCACAGCAATAAGTGTATAGCTTTGCTTACTCACAGCGTTTTGGCTTAGGAAAGCAGTTTGTTCAATCGCACCTGGGATAGCAGAGACACAAGGTTGAAGGTGGGTAGGCTGTACACTTGGCGTGCTATGCTGAGGGATCCAAAGGATACAAGCACGTTACATTTAGTGTTTAGTTCCCATATATTTGAGTTAGGCAGTAAAACCACATCTTAGTATGGATATATGCTGCACAAGTGTTCAAAAATACACTATTGCGGATTGAAAGCGCAAGAGCGCACTTAAATCATCAGCGCAGAAAGTGTAGCAGATTAACACTTATTTGCGGATATCAGGAGGGAGCCTGAGCCAATAACTGTATAGATAAGCACAATTACAAGCTAAAAGTGTGCAGAGGAGCAAAGGTGTTCCCCGCTGGCTATGAACAAGCAATATGAGCATTCTACAAATGCCAGGGATAGCAATAGTAGTAGTGGGCCACTGCTGTTAGGCTAATAAGACGTTACTATTGCAGTCTGAGCAATTGACGCCAACACCAGGTGTTTAGTGGCGCAGTTAAGGTTCCTAGAATCTGAAGGGCCTTTGCAGATGTGCGAAATGCGACATAAGGAGCAAGTAGAACAAAAATAAGCAATACGATAGCCTGTGAGTGAGAGCAATCACAATGCTTTGCTACAAGAAACAACTATGATTCAAGACATAAAACATTGGCTATACAGACAGAAAATCAACTAGACAATCTACAAAAAAACAACAGTGATTCAAGACATAAAACATTGCCTATACAGAGAGAAAATCTACACCATTTGAAACATGAAAGCACACTTACACTGCAGATAGAATAGAGATGCCAGGGACACTCAGCAGCCACACGCACAGCAGGGGATTTAAAAATGGCACCTTCAGAAACTGGTTCCCTATGATAGGTTTGGGCCAGATGTAGTATGGAAGGGGGAAGGAGTAAGTGGAGAAAGCAGTAGTAAGGCAAGGGGGAGGAGTAGGAGAAAGCAGAGATTGACCGGAAGACCGAGCAGAGACAAATTAGAGGTGTAGAACAGATTCTAAGGTTGTATAAGGCAGGAAGCAAATAGGTAGTGAGGACGATGGAGGCAGTAAACTAAAGAAAAAGAGGGGACAATGCAACTGGTGCAATCTACGTGGGGTATCAGGGCTAGACCTGAAGGACAGACACAGCAGGATGGTGAGAAAAACAATCAGTATAGTTGAAAGTAAGTATAGAGGAAGGCAAGCAGGGGTGGTAGAGGAAGGGTTTTGTAGAAGTTTGTAAAGCAAGTTGAGACGCTTTAGGAAGAATGCAGACTAGGATATGAGAGAAGAAGAGGAGAATGAAAAACTAAGGGTTTTAATCCTATAAGTAAAGAATTAGTGAGAGAAGGCATTAGAGGCAGGTAAAGACTGCCATCTAGTGGTTAAACATGAAAATGCACAGAGTGGAGATGACCAGAGTAGGTTGGAAGTACTAAGAAAAATCAGAAAATAAATATAGAAGAAAGTACAGCTACAAAAAGGCTGGGATAATGTGGGTAAGGGGGGGTTCAGAGTAGAAGAAAGCAAAGCAGAGGGGTTATGGCTGCTGGCAAATCTGGTGGGTTTACTCTAGAGACATAGCAATTTAGTCAACAATATCATATACATGTGGAGGGAGATTGAACCACATTTGACATACTTGCTTTAATTTTCTTGGAGTTCAATTCAGGTTGTACTTTGGTTTCTCAGGAGGGTGTAGGACAAACAGGGTATGGTAGGTGAATATTTGTGGTCTGCATGTCCAGCAGGGTACGACCAGTAGTAGAAAATATAAGTAGGAAAGGTAGTTTGTACCATTTCTTTAGTTTTCTTGCAGTTCAATTCAGGTAGTACTTTGGTTTCCCAGGAGGGTCTAAGACAAACAGGGTATGGTAGGTGAATATTTGTTGGTCTGGATGTCCAGCAGGGCACAACCAGTAGTAGAAAATAAAAGTAGGAAAAGTAGTTTATACCAACTGCAGATTGAAGATAGAGGCCAGGGATGCTCAGCAGCCACATGCACAGCAGGGGATTTAAAAAAATGAATACATTCATATAACCCAATGTTTGTCAATATTTATTCTGATCCCCTTAGTAAAATCATTTGTAACTTGGATCTAAGCCCTGCATCACTTGTCTTCTTGTTTTACCATTCACTGCACATACACCTTATGCCACAGAGAACACAGGCTGACAGGTGACCTTTATTAACGCTGTACTATCCAGAGGACTAATGGCCATGCACCAGAGCAAGGCTAGTTTGAGTTACAGAAGCAAGGCCAAATTAAAATTTTCACTTTTTTCCTTTGGCTGTGAACCCTGTATGTGAGCTGCTGAGCAGCATGCAAATAGAAAAGGAAAACAACTTGCAATGCAAACTAACACAGTTAAAGGATGTATCTAGCAAGGAACGTGGCACTTACAGCATTAACATGACACATTCGTCCTTTTCACATCTGCTTACCACATCACAAGTAGCGTTTAGGTTACATATCATCAGGAATTTGTGTGATGACAATTGCTCAGAAAGGAGACACACTGAGAATGACAGAAGGACATTCTTGGCACAGTATATATTCATGACATAAAAGTTTACAATAAAATGTTTTGCTGTCATGATGAATAATTGTGAGATATGGATAACTTCTCCAGCACATATGACACATATGCCCACTTTAATCATGTTATTATTTTTGTGTTATCATGGTGGTGCAGCGGTAGCATTGTTGCCTCACAGCAAGAGGTTCTCCCATTTGATTCTCGGCTGGAGTGCCTTCTGTGTGGAGTCTGCATGTCCTCCCCGTGGTTGAGTGGCATTCGAAAGATGTGTAGAATGGGCATGCCTTTGTTGAAGGTTGGGCATCAAGCTGGCACCTTGGCACTGTAAAAATCTACTGCCAATCATTAGCAGACCGGAGTTGCACTGTGGCAACCCCTAACCAGGAAAAGCCGAAAGAAGAACAACACTTTGCAATACATCATATTTTACAACATCCATAGCACATATTGCTATTAATAATGAGAAGATGTGAGTTAACAACACATCTGTGATATCAATTCATAGGGACTATAGGTAAGATTTTTAGCATTTATCACAGACCTTAACCTATTCATTTCATATACTTCATTGTATAGCAATAATTATTCTGAATTCAGTCATAAAAAATTTCTGCAAACTTAATTTGAACTCTGCATTATGTAGCCTCTTTTCCAAAGCTCACTTGACTTTTACGGTGGACCACAGAGCTAGCTAGCTGACAGGTGGAATTTTGTGGTACTGATGGCATTCCAAATTATTTTTTTTTACCTTAGGAAGTGAACTCTATTACACTGCTAGAGACTGTTGCCAGTCAAAAGGACACAGTTCCAAACGGTGTGCAAAGGATGGAAAGAGAAATAAAAAAGAAAAAAAAGAAAAAAAAAAAAGAAAACCTGAAACAATTAGTTAAAATGCATATTTGGGATCTTTCCTGAACTTTGCCATCTTGCATAATGAACTTCCTTTTCCTAAGTACTTCATAGCATAATCTACCACCACCAGAATATATTTCTTGGTGCGGAGCCTTGATGGCAAACAGATAGGCAGCATCTTTTAGAGCTCCATAAAACTACTTGAAAACAGGGAAAACATTATTTTCATTAACTAAAAATAGTAAAATAACATCAAGGAACTTAAGAACTACAACTCTATCAAATTTCAAGAAATGTTATCAAGTTTTTCCTGTCAAAATATACTGGAGAACATTTCAACTATATGGTAATGGCCAGCTTAAAGGATTTTCACTCAGAAACTACTCTGAAAAAAGAGATTCAACTGATGTCTTCCACATTACACGAACTGTTGTTGAAAATGGATAGATTTACTGATAACTTGGAAAGTCTCAAGGAAAACTGCCAACAGCAAACAGATGTATTAAAAGAAATATTACAGCAGCAACAAAATACCTTACTTGATATTGAGACATCACTAAATGACATAGATGGGAGGCTCAAATAAGAGGAAAATTAGACAGAATTCTTGCTACACCAAAATAATTGGCTAATCAACAAAGTAGATGATTTAGAGAACAGAGAGAGGAGAACTAATATAAGAATATTTGGTCTTCCAGAAAAAACTGAGGGTGAAGACATCATCACCTTTTTGAACTCCTGGCTTCCCGAAGTGCTTGATTTAAAAGAGGGACTATCAAATGGAATAGAGAGAGCTCACAGATCCATAGGAAAATCTATCCCCTCTTCACCAAATGCACCACCAAGATCAATTGTGGTAATGTTTCTCTCTTTTTTGGATAAAGAACTCATACTAAAATCAGCCTGGAGGAAAAGTCCTATTATATATAAATAGACCCCGGGATTCATGAAGCTTGCACAGGCGCAGGCATAGTGTAGGTGGCATAACACCAAATATGGCTGCTGAGCGATTCAGGTACGATCCAATTCCATGTGCACTACCAGGGTACGCCATATCTGCGCAGCCCTCAGCACAGGTATGCTAATCACCCCATGTGCAGTACTGCACCATACAAATGAAGGTACATAGTGATTCATGAAGTGGTGCAGGCGTAGCGTAAGCCCACAGAAATGTAAACCAAAAAAAAACGGCTTGCATTTTTCCAAACAGAACATCGGAGCTATGAAAGCAGACCAGACTCATGTATTACAAAGTTAACATATGTCAATGGCTAAATATACAGCCAATGGCATAAGAAACGATGCACAACACCTAAAAAACAACACTTAATGTCATGTCCACAGTAATGCAAAGTACAACCGCAGGGCATGTGTGCGCAAATGGGAACACAAGGAAAATATACACAAATGTCATAAAATCGCAATGTACAAATCATGATTTCACCATAATACCCAATGGTATGCATGGTACACCACAACCAAGCTGCAAGGGTTGCTAAGGGTCTGTGACAGTGTTCTGCGCGGTAACTATGAATTAGTAGTCAATGCAATGCGAATGAGGCAAGTAATAGTGAATCGCAAACGCCCCGCTGGACTAAGTATGTACCATACGGCACAGCGCTACAACACTGAGGAGTGGTTTGGAGGTATACATAACATCAGCAGTGGGGTGTGCCACCGTAGCTGTAAGCACATTGGAGCAATGCAAATCCGGCCTGCCTGTTGCTAAGCAAAGCTGCAGGATAGGGGTGGGGATGTAGATATAGCATCGTTTAGCTGAGAGCACATATGGTGCCTGAAAGCACATGTGTACGTGGATGAAAACGTGCCCGAAACCCGGTAAGCAGATGCACGCACCATAGCTCAAACAGGAAGGTTAGGGGAAGAAAATAAGGAAATGCCCCATTAGGGTAATTGGAGTACAACTGAGCAATTAACACCTATTAACTCACAGTGGGCAATCGAAGGCAGCTAACAAGTCTGCTCAAAGCAACCTGCAGAACAGGATAGAGGAGGTGTTGGATTGCAAAGAAAAGAGAACTGTCATACCAGAGCAAAGCAAACCTGCAGTAGATTGGCCATAGAACACATGTCATAAGATAAGCCAGGTTTTGAAAAGTACAAATGAAAGCAGGCTGCTGGATGCATGCCAGAAAATGGGAGGGGAAACGTTAAGAGATGTTAAGGGAAGGGCAAGAGGTAATTCACGGCAGCCAAATGTAATTCAACACCAAAGGCACCACAATAGCAGTACCTGTGGTAAAACACATAAGATACCCTGTAGCTCCAATGGTACATACACATCCTATGACATCATCAGTGTTCACAGCACAATAGTATAAAGTGTGAAGGCACCTCACACACACCTGTGTATTCCCAAACACTGCACCGTCGGTGTAAACAGACGGGGAACTTTTACAATGTGCATGTTGGGAGCTGCCATAGCTGTGATTCATCCCCATATGTTAGAGACTGAAGGTGTTGTGGAGGATGATGCTGACAACCACCGCAGGCTCTGGAGGAGGAGAAGAGTGTTCAGACCAAGCGTAACCTACCAGGGGCTACATGATCTGGAGATAGTAGAGCATTACAGTGTGGACAGGGATATATTACAGCAAATAGTTGAGCTATGCCGGCCATGCCTGAGATCCAGAAACAACAGAGGGGAACCCATCCCAGTGGACATGAAGGTATGTGTAAGCTTGCGAATACTAGCCACAGGTACCTTTCAAAGGCCAACTGGAGATATAAAGGGGATCTCACAGGCATCAGCATCCAGGGTACTACACCATTTCCTGGATGCTATGTTACCACATGCCAATGAGCATATATACTTCCCCCAAACTCAGGAGGAGTTGGCTAGCAATATGCGTCTCTTCCACCAGGTGGCACACTACCCGGAGGTACTGGGTGCGATAGACTGCACGCACATACATATCAAGTCACCACCCGGTGAGCATGGTAGGCGCTACATAAACTGCAGGGATACCACTCCATCAACTGTCAGGTCATGTGCAATGCCCAGGGCATTATTATGGATGTGTGTGCCGGCAGCCCTGAAAGCTACCATGACTCCCACATCTGGTATGCCTTACAGCTGTATCAGGCATTTGTCAGGGGGGACATCCCACATGGCCACCTTGTGGGGGATGCTGGCTATGCACTGGAGCTGTGGATGATGACTCCCATCAGAAATGCACACACACCCATGCAAGAACGCCATAATGAGGCACATGCACAAACCAGAATCATCATAGAGCATGTGTTTGGGATGCTGAAATCACGGTTCCATTGCTTGGACATATCTGGTGGAGCCTTGCAGTACTCTCCAGGCACGTGTGCCCACATCTTCATAGTATGTGCCATGCTACATAATATGATCCTGCAGAAACAGCTGCAGCAGGGACATAATGGTGAAGGCCCTCACAGCCCACCAAAATTGCCAAGGCCATCACAGGCACAGAGGGATTCAGACCACAAACACCCTGTGCCAGCCCCAGTAGGCAGACGGAGGCATGCCCAATATGCCCACGCCTTGGCAAAGAGGGAACGTATAGCACATACACTGACAGTGTAGGGCCCTATAGACTGGCACACCTCTCCACCTGCACACACAGTAAACTGGATGGCACACACACACGACCACCTGTAAATTGTAATGTATAGGTGGCCTATTGTGTGAATCCTACATAGGCAACCCTCAACCATTGCACACACAACAGCTATTGGAACAAGGAATGTCAACACCTGAACAGTACATGCACCTAACAGCATATATTGATACTGTATGTATAGGTTCCTAGGTACATAGGTAGGTACATGCCCGATTGTCAGAGGCCATTCATCAACCGAGGCAAACAGTGTCTCCTGTCGCCACCACATCGATTAACCAACTGTCCCTCAGTGGAGCAGAGCCAATTGCGGGATCCATGTGTGTAATCACTGTTCCCCACACAATCTGCATGGCTTACCTGGTGTGTTAATGAGGGGCTCCATATAATGTAATCAGGGATGTAGTGGCAAAGCATGGGGAGTACCCATGACAGGTATCTGTCACCCCAGCATGCTCCACCTATGGTTGTGTGAAGGTATAGCACATTATAGTGTGTGGCTCACTGTGACATACATTACCAATGCTGGAGCACATCCATTAAACATCACTTGGACATACCATTAATAGGTCTCATCCATATGTAAACTAACTGAGTTACACATTTGATTGCAGTATGGAGTAACAGCCGTAGTACAGTCCACATACAAAACACCATAACACCTGTACAAATCCCAGATGCCCAAGTGGTAAATGCACTGTCTGTCGTAAATGTTCCCGGTCCCACGTCCTGCAAGGGACGTTACGTAATCCCGACGGCATGAATAATGGATGTTGGATGCAAGTCATCAGATCAGGTTTAGCATATGTCAATGGGATTATGTGTTGGCAAGTGCTGGTAAGCGTAATTTAAACATGAATATACTGATATGCGCGAAACAGGGCTAAGCTTTTCTGAATATCATGCAGATCACGGTCAACGATGTCCAGAACAGGTGAAACTAGCATTATTCACCCCTGTACTAATAGTGCCTGCTCTGAAGGGTAGAATGACCACTGCCAGGAATAGAACACGCAATCACGTACACAATCACCTAACACTAAGCTACCCGAGATGTATCAATGGCAGGTGTGTATTGTGACAGGTTAAAACACAAGCGTGCGGAGTCCAGGAAACAGTATACACCGCCATGTACACAACGAAAGGTGTGTTCTCCCTCTCTCTCTCTCTCTCTCTCTCTCTATATATATATATATATATATATATATATATATATATATATATATATATAAAATAGATAGAAAGGGTAATAGAGAGATATAAGTTGATATATATGTATTCACCTATATCTGCAAATATATAGATAGGTCAATGACATGTACACAACCATGGAGGTACAAATAAATAGGATACTGCCAGCTATCGAATGTGTCACATACTGACACGCGTAATCACGAGGCTGAAAGACCGAAAGACCACAGTACTGGAACACTAGAACCGAGAGTAATATTATCACGATGTTAAGGGAGATTTAGTTATCGCTGCCGGTGCTGCGGTCCAGGAAGGTACTGTGTTCAACTGTGTTTGTGATTGCTGTAGTTTGTATTTGTGTGTGTTGAGGGTGCCATGTGCGTTTCTGTGGGGCTGTAATGTGTGTGTGTGTGTGTGTGTGTGTGTGTGTGTGTGTGTGTGTGTTTGCATTGTGTGTCTGTTAATGCTAACTCGGAGGTAGATCATTACGGTAGATGTGGTCATAGCTGGCCGTAGGCATACGGTTACCACCTGTCCCACTTTAAGAGGGACAGCCCCTCCCTGGGCAGTTGTGTCCTGACAAAAAATATTAAAAAGGGCAAATGTCCGAGATTGTAGGACATAATTATGTCCCATATATTATGTAATAGTTGCATTAAATAGTTATGCCTGTATCTAAAATACGTAAATGTTACATGAAACATGATAAGTAGCTAAAGTGCTTCAAGAATAAGTATGTATTCAGGATAAAAGTATGTTCTATCCTGTGTACTGAATGTGGGTATGTGTCGGCCTGTAAACACCAGTGTGTGTCCTGCAAATGTCCCACTATGGCCATTTGAAAAGGTGGCAACCCATGCCAAAGAGGTTCAGTCACCAACACAACTGCAATGAGTGCAAATATCTGTGAGAGAAATACACGAGACAGCTGTCATTTAGCAACATTCCCTTACATATTGATGTATTTTCAGAGGTATTGAAGTATCAACCTCACCTGCATGCTATATAGAAACCAATTAACAATGGCTCAATGTATAAGCACGTAACAACCATACTTTCTCAGTCTACTAAATGATAGGTCTTCAATTAGGGAAGGAGCCCACACACATATATGGAATATGTAGAAATGCAGTCCCCACAAACCTGTATATGCTATGTACACCCACCTACATCTTCCCCACACCCGAAACAATTGCAATATAGACTGTAATAACATCACAAACATCCACTCACTCAATTACATCTGCAGAACCGTTAACATACCTTGTGAAAGACACATTTGTAATGGCGCCATGTGAAATCGTAGCTGTTGTATAATGGAACAGATGGTGATGTTACAGGTTTTGTTTGTAGTAGTCCCTTATCAGACGGTTGAGATGACAGGTACACTCACATGTAGAACCACATACTCTAGCCGTCACACACAATCCACGGGGGACATGAATTCAAAATATCCGTGTCTCTCCAAATAGCAGTTGCAATTCCTCACAACAAAACACATACAGGCCATCTCCCCAAAGGTAAGGCAAAAGGGCAACGCCCAAGTGGAGAATTCAATTATACCCCACTGTTGCCACATAATTGGCGAATGGAGTAGTGGCACAGCTGATGTGCAAGTAATAATTTACTCAGGAACACCAATTGGTGGCAGGATACCACATGTTACAGATATCGACGTATATAAGGATGCCTTGCCATACATTCAAACCATAAGCTCATACCATAGAACCGTTTAAACAGTAAAGGTGTAAGAGAGGTATTTACGAAGACTCAGAAACAAGGTATGTAGAACACTCAGTATGTCAGTGTATGTAGAGCCTGTTTTGAAGTAAGTAAAGTGTACACAATGCATAAAGTGGGAAAAGGTATTATGTAGTGATGACTTGTTGAGCATAGTAATGCTTGTAGAAATTGTGTGTCCTGCTGTGGGCCACAAGATAAACATCTCATACACCACAAGGGATGCTACATGAGGGCTTTAAACACAACAATTCCACACTACCTGCTGTCAGTGGTAGGGTTTGTCCAACAAGTATGTGCCATAGCAGGGGATAGTATATGTTGATATACTGTCACAGTAGGCATGTGTAAGGGCATATAATGAGAATAACATGCCTAAGGTGGTCCTGCTGTGCAAGTATGCTTTGCATTATGGGATAATGTTTAAAATATGTGTAATGTACAGTATTGTAGGTAGATATGTCAGATATTTTACACAGCATAACTGTTATATCATGCAAACAGAGGGTATCGTCTATTGGCATGTACAATACACAATAACAGGATACATCTGGCTTGTAGTCACGGGACACTGTAACAGCATGATAGCTAACTGAAATGGAAGAGCTACTCAATTATCCATGCACAAAGGACATGTAATAGCTTCACAGGTTCATAGTGAGGTACTATGCTGTCTGGCCAAGTCCATGTGTAAGCCCAACGACAGTGTTTTCACCGGCGGCAACTCCCTAGGGTAGTGTCCTGTCTGTGAACAGCAGAGCCATGTGTTACCTGCACCTGTGTACAGTACAGCCACTGCAGTGATCCCTGGCGTACATGTGTGTCTCCCATCCACCCATCGAGGTATCTCATGAAGAGTGCCAGTGAGTGTCCCTGCTTGATGTACATAGGAATCATGTTGCAAAGCATGGTGAGTGTCTGGTTCAGGAATGTATCCCTCAAGCATGTCCCACTCATCGTTGCGTTTGTGCACATATCCATGAGCATGTTGCTCTCAGTGGCCTTTGCTTATGTTGCTTATGTGGAGTATATCCATAAATATTGTTGTGGACATGAGCTCTGTATGTTCAGCAGAGGTCACCCCTGAGTATGCAGTATGAAAATGTGTACAGTCGTGGTGTCCACAGTTGTGCCGCATACGTCATCCTTCGGAGGTCAATAATCCTCATGGTGTGTTAATGTTGTGGTATGTAAAGCCATTGCTGTTCCGTAAGGTACACCCCAAAAGGGGTGTTGTACCCTTGAATGTGTGTCATACGTCAGGCATATAGAGGTACAATGGGTGCCTTTGTTCCAGCTACAAACCCATTACAGATAAGGGTGGCCACGTAGAAGGATATCTACGCCACATTGGCAATATGGTTATCAAAGGAGTAGTTGCTATATACGTGTGTACTAAGATCCCGTATAATGTCACATGTATGTAGGGCACTACCACCTATGTGATAGTCAGTGGGTGATTGGTGTAATCCAAAGGGGATGTCTATGCACCTTGTGTTATGCAGCTTGAGGCCATGTTATTGACATCAGGTATCCGTCACAGTGACACCCATATGGAGGGTGTCTGTATCAGCTGGTGGATCAATCATGGCTCCTTGTTTGCAGTCATCTGGAAACCTATTCAGGGAAAGTCCCTCTGTGCTAGCCTGTACCTCAGGGAAGCATATACCGAACATGAGGGGCCCTATGACCGAGGACTGTGGTATGCCAAGTGTAACTGAATTACAGTAGGTACCATGTTATGTTACCCTCATTGTGTGGGTCCTGTCCATGAGCCACTTTGCATAACATCCCGAGATGTAGGGGTCGATGTGCAGGTGGATGTGTATGTTGTTAATACCAAAATGGAGAATGGTGCTGAAATCCAATGAGAGGACAATGTAGGCTGTGTGGACCCCCTTACCGTCATCAACTACCCTGGTAACTGTATCAAAGGAGTCCACCAGGTGTAGGAGCCATGGTCTGGCCCTACCAAATCCAACCCAGGTGGCATCAAAGGTCTGGAGGCCACCAATGTCTCTGTGAATGACTTCCATGATTATGTGCCCCATAGCCTTGCAAAACAGTCCAGTCAGGCATATAGGGCAATAGTCCCTGTGGTTCATTGTGGTGCCACCTGTGTGGAGTGTGATAACTGTTGCTGTGTGCCATTCAGGGGCCACAATGTCTGATACAAGGCTATTACTGAATCTGGTGGCCAAGTGGGGAGCCATGTCATTCTGAGGTTTGTGTAAATCATAACCTGGGATGTTGGACGGTCACATGGAGTCTGTGTTCCAGGCCTTAGAGAGTGCAGGTTGGAACTGTGTAGTTGTGACTGCAGGGACTCTGCATTGTTCCTGTATGGATTTTGGTGCTGTAAGGAGTGAGAGGGTGTAAAGTTAGCATTGAACCTATCTGCCAGGATGTTGCCAATAGCAGTCGGTCTGTAATGTTCCTGCATAACCGTCGTATGTCAGAGCAGATGTGGGTATTGCCATTGAGTACTGACATACCTCCATAATGCTTTGTGGTAGTCCTTGGAATGTGTTGCAGTAATGTTTACATAGCTAGCTTTGGAGAATGTGATAAGGGATCCCGGATTCCTACAGAGGCTGACCAGTGAGCTACCCCACCCATGAGATTGTACTCCACTTTGCAACAGCCACCACCTTATGTTGTACATTATGTGCATGGAACTAGACCCCCAGAGTGGCGTCCGTTATCTGGTGGGTACCATCATGGCTCTGTTTGGGATAGCATGATCCATGCAGTCGTGTAAGTGCTAATGAAGTGCACTGGTGTATGTTTCAGCGTTTGTAAGTGCATTGTACATCTGCACGGGTGTCATGACGTTTACTACCGCTGTCATAAGACGTCTGAAGTAGGCATTATAGAAATCTTGTACTGTGTATTCCATGAAGGGTGTGGTGCCGGGATGTGGATAACAAGGGTGATTAGCATATGTTCGGAAACTACCAACGAGGGGATAGCCCCAGGTGTGGAACACCAGTCACATGTTGGTAATGTCCATGTCTATGATATTGTTGGTCTTGGTGGTGGTGTGTACGAGTTGATCCAGCCGAGTGGAGGTTATGAATCCCAGAAAGCATTGGCCTAATGTGTCGGTACATGAGTAGGTATCCCAGTTAAGTGTGGGGTAGTGTCAGTCTCACATCAGTTGTACCTGTCTGAACCCTACTGTCCAGTACACCAAGAAATGAGGGCCGGTAACCGTGGGGTATGTTGCTGAATCCGTAGCAAGTTACAATGTGTATAGCAGTTCAGGCCACAGTTAGTTGCATGTGGATCACCTCTGATGCATTGTGCTAAGGAACCAGCCTGGAGGTGTGTACATCCTTGTGAAATATGGACACACCTCCGCCGTGGGTGTTCCAGTCCTGGTTACATGACTGAAAGGTGTGGTCTGTGTGTAACCTGTCAGTGCAAGTGTGCTCTCCGGAGCCTAGAGGCAGGTTCCAGTCACAGCAGAGATATTGAAGTGGTCCATTATAAGGAGTGCCTCGTCTGAGTGCATTAGAGATGAAGATGTCAAGCATTGAGTAACAGTACCCCAGGTTTTGCTTGCCTGTTCCTGTTCTGGTGGTGAATGTTATCGGAAACTGTCCAAGACAGGCAGTATAGGAGCAGCAAGAGCCTTACATGTTATCTGTACTCCCAGGGCTGACAGGTGCAGGTCATCTGTGCCAAAGCATCGTGTTTTCTTGACCATGTCATTCAAAGCAGACAGATACTGGATGCCTGTGGAATGACAGCAGAAGCATAGGCAACTATTGAAGTGAAACATTCAGTCGTTGTACAGTGGTATCAGTCTGGATGAATGCAGAATGCTTCTCAGGGCTTGGGCGATACCGTCTGGGCTACAAGACCAGAGAGCTATTGCATGTCCCTGTACATGTAGTCCAGGAAGTTACATCTCAGGGCAGTCACACTAACATGGAGAATGACAGTCAAATCATACCTGGTGAGGTGTGGTATGGGTGCATAGGTTATGTTGCAGATCCTGTTACCCGACAGCCAGATGTAAGCAACTATCGCCTTGTGTAGCCTGCTGAGTGGGACATCAGTGTGACTGCCTACAGAGTCACCTATGACCGGTGTGTTGGGTATGTTATGACACCCTATTGGCTGTAGTTGATGTGCACACTTTAGTCTGTGGGCTATAAGTAATTGGTGTTGTGTTTGGTGATGGGGGCTGCCTCTGTTGCCTACACAGAGAGTATGGAGAGGTTCTGCAAATGTAGTAGTCATACTATGTGTGGCCTGTGGTGGTGGAGATCTAGTGAGACTATGTGATGAGTGGGGTGTGCTGCAAATGTTAAATGTCCCCACATGAATGTCAGGTTCAGTCTGGGTTGGTGAGAGCATTACCCCCAGCATGGCTACATATGTGCATGTCCCATAGGCTGTAGTGTCGTATGTTGGGAGGTGAGCATTGACTGTGTACATGAGACAATTGCTCTATTGCCTCATGTTTGCCATATTCATCATATAGACAGGCAATAACACTGGTAAGTGACACTTGGACATGCCTGTATATTCAACCATGTCTCACAATATATGTGAGTTACATGTGTACAACAGCTGTTGTACTGTAAGCAAGCTGGAAATGTAAGGACAGACAGCGTACCTGTAAGAAATGAGATGAAATGTGTGCTATAGCAATTAGTAGCTCATGAAGTGCTTACATGTTCTGAACAAGTGCTGAGCATGAATATGCAATACAGATAGGGTGTTGGATAATATAAACCCACTGCAACCCACAAGCGGAGACGCCAGTCATAATTGGAGGCACTGCACTATTACCCTGCTGAGTATGGTCTGCAAGTCTATGAACCTTTATCAACGTAGATGTTAGCAGTAGAGATGTAGATGACAATATGGATGATTTCACACTGCATAGCATACCTGTGACAGGTCATAGGACATCACCCATACAGTGTTCCAGCTACACTGAGTATACTAGATGTACCTTCGTATGTCACAGGAGTGGTCTACCAGTGGCCTGTTGACAGAAGCAACACTACAAAAGGTGTCTGAGTGACATGTGCATATCACACCAGTGGCAGCTACAGTAAAACAGGGTTAAGGTTTTGTACTCCCCCCTCATTGTAGCCCATACCACACAGACAAATGGGAGGCATCTGCGTATGTAAGGATCTGAATGGCCATGACCTAGGAGCAATAGCTGTCTCAGTGTTGTGGACAACATACAGAATGGGCTTTGTGGGTGAGGTGCATGACATATGTGCACAATCTGACAGCTGATAATAGTATTGTCACTGCTAGGTGAATAACCCTGTACCCATTAACTACCACCTAGGCAGCGGTCAACATTATGGACACTGTGTGTAAGGGATGGTGCTGTGCAGTTCACCTCCCTGAGCTGGTGACATCTCCAGGCCTATTAGGTAGTCATAAGAGGCACCCATATCATGACAGGGAGCCATCTATGAGCATGGAGATCATTGGTCAGGCATAGTCAGCACTCGGGTGACCAATATCAGATCACCAATCACCTTTCAGGGGTATTGGCCATGTGTGGATGGGCGATACCAGCCTTCACAATCCTCACCTCCACTATGCAGCATGCTGGCTACCTTGCATAAAGACATGTGCTACACTGTGATGTTGGACATGCTACACGTACATATCCTGATCTGAAAGACATACGTCATGGACAGCCACCATCCTACTACAATGATCGCCAAATGCTGGACAGATCCCTGCGCCATACATGTTACATACTCCTGCCATACCATGCAACCCTGTCCATCAAAGCTGCACATGTCATCTCTTTCAAACATGGTGGGATGACCGCATGGTAGATGTATCATTAACTGTCTGGATCAGTAATGTGGCACGGATGCACCTGCCAGTGGCAAAATGGCTGTTGGATACAGCTAGAAAACCTTGCCCGTACATGCTATGGTTGATAACCATCCCTGCGAATAATGTCCGGCTAGCCATTGTCCCATGTGTATCACATGTGCGACACAGGCGGTATGTGGCAGGATGTTGAATTGCTGTGCAGTGCCATGTAGATGTATATGGTAAAACACATGCATGTAAAGGTTTCCGTGCGGATGTGTGCATTGTCACTGCTCATGTCCATTAAGGCAGTGTATGTGTTGATATGTGACATATACACAGCATCAAGGTCAACAGCATTACTGTGGACACATCCAGGCATGTGCTGATAGGTAAGAACACCAGTACAGGCAAACAGACATGCCCACATCAAGACAGCATTCACCTCGAGTATGAGCAATGTAATGAGGTGACACACATATATGGTGATGATATCCAACGCACAATGGGTGTTACATGTGTGTGACACAAACATGTCAGTCATGTCAGTGTCATGACGATTTGCAAAGATAACTGTTCATATGTACTAGATTTAATACAAATGTATATGCAGCTGTATCTCTGTACATCTCTGATACTGTGTCCTGTCTCCATCATTATGTCTTCCAGATAATGCCTTGTTCACGCCTGCCAGCTTATAGCCACCTGGAGGATGATGCCCTCATCCCGTACCTCCATGATAACTATGAGGTGTTG
The DNA here is from genome assembly GCF_019279795.1 of Protopterus annectens. Classification (NCBI taxonomy): domain Eukaryota; kingdom Metazoa; phylum Chordata; order Ceratodontiformes; family Protopteridae; genus Protopterus; species Protopterus annectens. Next base: position 669,359,706 of record NC_056741.1, on the reverse strand, counting down.
TTCAGCCATGTACCACAGCATGCCCAGCAGCGTGACGACCTGTGGCAGGAACTTCGCAGGAGGGTTAATAATGTGGGTGGCCATAACTGCACCTACCAGCAGGTGCGCAGACACTGCATGGACCTGATACGACATGCAAAACAGCATGCCAAGGCAATCGCCCGGGAACAAGGTGCAACAGGTGGTGGACCACCAACCCAGCCCCCACTCACACACACTGAGGAGCTACTGGCCATCCTGGGGACACCCTCAGAACAGCATCCACAAACACAAGCTGCCATCGTGTTGGTGGGTGTCTCCCAACAACTGAGCCTGGAGTTGCCTGGTAAGTCACTACTGCACATATGACTATTATATCCCATTTAGTTGCATGTGTCACTGTACAATATGTAATGTAACATCATATGCAAGGTATGTTTACACACATGCCGCATACTATAGTTTGCTACCCTGTGTATGCACACATTTGCATACTATATGCTGTTGTACAGGTGAATGTGTTAACATGCACAGTGCACCCTGTAGCTGTCATACAGTCATGGATAATGTTCAAACCATTGTGTCACCCCTATACAGGTACCTCTGGCGTGCCACACAGACATCAGTCCGTTGCAGGTGAGACAGTTATCAGTATCAGGCATGTTAATGCATATATCTATTTGCCATGTGGCCAGTTAACACATGTGCATATAATGTATGGTCCAGTCATGATATACAGGTCACATCTGTCATTAAGCACACTGGCTACCCATGTGTAATATATACAGACTAAATGAAACACCGACATGAAACCACAGTATCTGTCATTGCTAGATGTGTGGACAGCTGTGCATACAATGGTGGAGGTGTTGTTCAATGTAGGCATATGTACTATACATTGGAACAACACATGTGTGGTACGCAAACAGTACCACACAGTGAGCTGGGATGTGGGCAGCCCACAGGATTCACCATTTTGTAATATGCCCCTGCAATGGGTGCACACATTGTGATGTGCCATCTGACAAGTCCCAGACATGTAGTGTTCCGGCTGCAATATTGTCTCACTATCCCATAATACATATCCCACATACTAAAAATACAACCCTTTGTCTGCATAACCTTGTGGACAGTGACGTATCTGACATCTATGGGTGTATGTCATATGGGACAACACAGACATGTGAGACAGACGGCCATCACAAACAATTGAAAACACATGTTCACACATGGCCATGGAGGATGGCCAGAGACATGTAGCCACACAGTAGATGTGATGTGTATACACCCTGTTGCACATTGTCTACACATGGTCCAACTATAGCCTTTGTTGAATGGTTATATAGTTGAGGTGGAACACTGGACATCCTAAAAGTCTGTGCACAGCTTGTGGAGGTGTCACTTAATTCGACCATATAAGATGTGTTGAACATCATGACTGTGTCATATCATGACATTAGTCACCTGTACAGCTTCCACAGACATAGACACCACATCAGGCCACAAATACCGTACATTTTCCTTGCTGCTGTTGGACATCACTGTCAGCCATGCACCTCATGTGTGTGGTACATAAATGTCATGTGGGACATGGTGTATTGACAAGTCTGCCATGTGTGGACACGGTTGCCAGGCAGCTACGACATGTTAGTAGTTGTGCAGGGGTGTCATCCGTAGGTCTTCCAGTGACCGGTCACATGACACAGCATGGTTTAGTGTGTATACACCTCAGCGACGTGGGTCACAATCCACAGTAGTTATGTCATGTGTTTGCACGCAGTCATGGCCATGCACTGTGTGTGTATTATACACTGTATAGCAATATAGGTGCCTCATGATGCCATGCAATGGCACAGTGTCTGTACTTCAAACTGTATAGCAATGTAGACGCCTCATACTACCCTTCAATGCTCATGCACATCTGCTAAAAGTGCTTTCTATCTGTAGGGCATACAGACAACACTGTAATGTGATACCCATTACACTGCTGTACATGTGTCAGGACACCATTGTGTCAGACATGTATGCATGTCAATGCACACGTCAGCAGATTACATGTCATACTACCTGTCAATGTCAAAGTCACATCAGCCATGTGTACTGTTAACCTGTGCTGGTCCACATAGTGTATCACAGGGATGCATGCTTACTACCATGATTGTGTGAACTGCATGGCTTCTGATATGACACCTGCTTGCTGTTGTGTGCAACCCAGGCAGGTATGCTAACTACCACTATTAATGTCTGAGCTGCATGCCGTCTGCTGTATTACATGCATGCTGCATGCCGTCTGTCAAATCACATGCATGGTGAGTCAGTGAGTCAGTGAGTCAGTGTGTCTGTGTGTCTATTGTAATGTAGAGTCTTTCTTTGCATTCACAGGTGATGTAGGTGCGTTACCCTCCTGTGGTCCATCTGATGTTAGTGTCCCCACTGATACGAGCAGTGATAAACATATGCATGAGGTACATGCAGGGTTGTCAGGGGCTGAATCTGTGCCAATGGTTGCCATCCCAGCTATGTCCCCCTCTTCCCTGCACACAGTACTCATGCCGACACATACCTCATCACCAGTGGCCATAGAGGAAGGACAGTCAGCGTGTGTTAGCTTGGAACAGGAACGTGTGGTGGCTACAGAAGGTGTGTCTCCACACCATGGTGTCAGTGTAATGACTGCAGATGTGCCACACAGGCATGTGGCCAGTGCTGCTCATAGGAGGACCTCTGGCAGACATGCAACTGCAGGACATAGCGCAGCAGCTGGTGCCGCCAGACACATGTTCCAGACTGTAATGGCGGCACAGGCACGTGCTGAATGGCAGAACAGAGAAGGGCAGAGGCTTCAGAGGGCTGCTATCTGTTCTTTAAACAACAACATCCAGGCAATGGCAAATGCTCAACAGCAGATCGCTGATGTTCTGGACAGGCAATTGGGTGACATGGTTGGAATCCTTGACCATGGCATGGCAATCCACGAGTGTGAGCTGTCTGTGCTGGAACATCTGGTAGGAGTGAGGTATAGGCCATGTGGACATAGGCCAGCTACACCACCTGGTGCAGGTCAACGTGAATGAGCTACCTCACATGCCCACTCCCACAGTGCCAGTAGCAGTAGCAGTGCAGCTGGTGCTGCGCTGCCCACACCAGGACACAGCAGGCCACGTGGACATGGCCTTGGACGTTCCCAGTGGGGACACAGTTCCAGTGGACATGTGTCATCGGACAGTAGCCAATCTGTACCTCTGCCTGGTAGTGCTCGTGCAACCCCTGGCAGGCACAGGTCATGTGGCCATGGCCGGACACAGTGAGCTGTACATCCTGGTCTGTACAATCTGGAGCTGTCAATAATACCCCTGTGTAGGCTGGACACATGGCAGAACTGTGTGCACACATACACGCACACAGCAGAAACATCTGTAGGGCACCGCAACACCCACATGCCTAACGACCACACATGTCCAATCAGATCACCAGCCCTAACCCACACACATGATGTCATCTGCTGGTGCAGCCTATGCCCCTGGCAAACATTATCACCCTGTGCATATGATGATGCCTTTGCCGTATCCCTGTCATCCACACCATCGGTGCAGGGACATGCTCATATGGTCTGATGCACAGGGTGAACAGAATAGTGAGAAGTGTATATTACATTTGTTGTGTACTGTTGACATGCACCAGACATACTATGTAGTATAGGTTTAGAATGCATTGTTATATGTTCACAGTATGTGTATTGGTAACAACAGTAACGGCATGTTGGTAATGATGCCCTGCTTCCCTCCTTAAGGTCTAATTGCATGTGCCATTATGTTACAGTGTTTGCAGCTAGAGTGCATTGTTGTATGTTCACAGTCTGTGTCTTGGTAACAACAGTAACAGCATGTTGGTAATGATGCCCTGCTTCCCTCCTTAAGGTCTACTTGCATGTGCCAATAATTAGCAGTGTTTGCAGTTTTCCATGTGCAAATGTGGAGTACTCACAGGCATGTATGGCAATACCAGCATGCTATACGTAGCCTCAACTTCACTGTTAGAAAGGCTACCATTCCACAGATGTCCACACATCTACTGATCAAGAAGCATGTGTGCTGTTTAATAAGCTACAGTGGCTAGAGACGTGACATCCATACCGGGTCACATCACAGTTATGGTGACATGGTGCGGGGGGGTTTACACAGCGGTCTGGCTGATGTCAACGTTAGAGGCCAGTTGATAGCATGAGGCCTCACTGTGTAGCAGTAATACACTGTCACATTACAGGATGAGAACACACACAGACATACACAGAAACACACAGTAACATGACCACACACACGGGGCCAACAACACTATAACGCACACTTGATAGTGTTGAGGTGAGGACCCCTGCCTATGTGGTAATCACCTTCACAGTACTGTGCACCCACATGACGCGACACAGAGAATGAACATGTACAGAAAGCCATTAAGGCTGAGACCAATGGCATCAACAGGGTGGTAGACTGCATCACCATGAGGGGTTAAGGATACTGTCTGTTCTGTATGGTAGCATACACCCTCACTCCATGCACCAGACAGCCATACATACACACACACACACACACACACACACACACACACACACACACACACACACACACACACACACACACTGTGGAGTCCACAAATGTCATTCACATACAGATAGCTGATATGTGTGTGATACACACACCACCCCTGCCTACATCTTGCTTTCTACACTGCAGTATGTACAGATCTCTACAACAGTGTACAGGGGTGTGTAACAATTGGGATGTATTCCCCACCATACGTGGCATATATGGTCACACAAGCAAACACACATGGCAGTACTTTGAATCATACACCTGCTATATGATGATATGTCTGACAGACATGCAGCTGTATTGGCTGCATTATGGGTACCAATGCTACCTTCGGCAATTGTGCTGCTATATGCACATGGGAGGACATAAGTGTTACAGGTGCCAAGTGACGTACAGTCAGTAACACCCTGACCGCTGTGTAGGTTGTATGTCTTCACCTTCAAGTAACAGTAACATAGCATACTGTTTGCGCATGTAATGGTAGGACGGCTTGTGACACACCTGTGAGCTGTCTTCAGCAAACATCCATCTGCAAAGGTGGACCACCACTTTATGTACACACATCCATCCATACCTGATGTACAGCCTACCGTATTGTTAGTATTTCACCATATACAGGTGTCAATGATGGGGCTGCATTGCAACTGCATGTTGTAGTTAGACACAGATGGATGACATACATCAGCTACTGCACATGCATGGTAGCTGCATGCACACCACTACATGTACATGTGTGTTGGTCCTACATTCCTGTCATGTAGCCATGTTTGTATGCATTGCAATTGGTGGACATGTGTGATGACATACATGACACATGGACTGTTGTATGATATGTTGGTTGTTATGGGTAACTAGTACAGAGGGAATGTTACCTCAGTCAACATTGCTACCTTATGTACTGTTAGCATTCAACAGCCATGGACCTGCCTTCCATGTGCATGCATGTGATTGCTGTAGCCACTTGTCTGCACAGAGGACAGCCATGTACATATCCACTGTGATTACATGTATGTCATATCCAAACATGAATGTTTTCTGGTGTGCAGCGACAGTCATCTGTTACAGCTGTGTAAGACCCAGGGCCCCTGTTATGTGTAGAGCCGACCTGGTTATGAACTGTGGTATCATTGCATTGCACACCACATAATGGAACCCTTCCAGTACATGTGTAGTCTGCACAGTTGCTGTAGACCTATGTACAGTCCACTGGTCATGAGTAACATGGTGGTACAGTAATGTATGGCTGTGTGTTGCTGGTCCAAGGACATGGTGATGTCCGAGGGCTACATAGTAGACTGTGGCATTTACTACAGTGATCTGCACCTGAGACATCTGTGATGGCTCTTGAGTGTGTACTGGTCAGTACATGTGAGTGGCCTTCATGTACGTGGGGACAGTAACACCTGGAGTGGTCCGTCACGGTCTTATGGCCCACATGTCTGTATCTGAGGTATACGGTGGTAGTGCTATTGTGCACAACTGTGCCATATGCCAGGTGTTCCTCACTGCAGAGATGTCCATATTCCCCATTGTTGGATCTGGATTGTCAGCTGTGATCACGAACGCTGCACAGCTAGCACTGACGACCGGTGTCAGATATGTGTAGTGCAGCATTCGTGCTAACAATGTTCACTATCGACACACTGTGCCCTTCTGTGTTTAGAATCCGTGTGCATACAAGACAGCCCTTCGCTACTATTAAGTGTGTGAGCATGTCCAGTACGCCGTTGTGTAGATGAACACACAATACATTCCAAACGGACATGTGCTACTAAGTGTGTGAGCATGCCCAGTGACACCTTGTGTCGGTTATGTGCCTCTGTGTATGGGCATGACCATTGAAATCCTGTATAGCGATAGTGGTCATCCAGGCAACAGATGTCCATACCCCACGTCAGGATGGATTCCTACATTGAACACACTGGGACTGTCTTGAAGGGTGTACTGTCTGTGGCGCATCTTGTATCCATGTAGTGCTGTAATAGTGCTCCGTAGATAGGCAGTTGTCCCACTCATACCACTGCCGTGTGTTTGTCTACATCTACCTTGGGACAGTAATATGCTTTTAGACTGCTCACTCTCCATACATTTCCTATCGCCGTCGTTGCCTTTGTTGATGATGTCATCCATCTAGAAGTATGCCTCTGGGAGTGCTGTGTTCCAGTAATCTCAGTAGCGCGTTCTGTAACTGCGTAATGCTGTAGTGTGATAAGGTATTTAGGTGTATGTTCGACTCCCGGCCCTGCCAAATGTGTGTGTGTTTCCAGCTTCCTGTGGATAGAGTAATGCTTTTAGACAGCTCACTCTCCATACATTCCCTATCGGCATTTTTGCCTTTGCTGATGATGTCATCCACCTAGAAGTATGCCTCTGGGAGTGCTGTGTTGCAGTAATCTCTGTAGCGCGTTCTGTAACTGCGTAATGCTATAGTGTGAAAAGGTAGTTAGGTGTATGTTCAACTCCCGGTCCTGCCAAGTGTGTGTGTGTTTCCAGCTACCTGGGGACAGAATAATGCTTTTAGATGGCTCACTCTCCATACATTCCCTATTGGCGTCTTTGCATTTGCTGATGATGTCATCCACCTAGAAGTATGCCTCTGGGAGTGTGGTGATGCTAAAACTTGGTAGCGCTTTCTGTTACTGCGTAATGCTATAGTGTGGTAGACTAGACAAGTAGGTGCTCGATTCCAAGGCATGGCAGGTGTGTGTGTTTGGCAGTTATACCCTATGTGTTAGTATCTGTGGGTGGCTAGCTGTGGGATGTATTCAGTGTGTTTTGTTGCTGACCTATATAGTGTCCACAGCCCGCATATTCTGCCAAGACTCTGGGTTGTCAACACATACATTCGCCAATAGGTCTGGTGAGTAAATGTCAGCAGCCCTACTCTTACCCTTAATACAGTCTGACCCATGTGATGCAACAGAACACACATGCCTTGATAGTAACAACACTACATGATGCAGGTGGCACATGTAGTTTCCTTTTCATGCCTGTCTAATGCTTTGCTGTCATGTGGTCCGCTGTTGTGATATAAATGCAATATCTACATATGTGTGTACATGTATATGTATATCTATGTATATATGCATACAAATAATATATATGATATATGTAGATATAGAGAGATAGACATAGATATAAACATATATGTCTGGGGACATCAGCACTATTGAATGTTTGTGCTGGATGATCTGTACGTGATAACCTGGGATGTATGTATATCTGCCATGGCATAGTGGTAATGCACATCGTCTGTAGTGTGCAGGGTCCCAGGTTGTAGTCGTGTAGACACCGGTTATTTTGTTGCTGGGAAGACCATGGGACATCGAATATGGTGATAGTAAGGCACCTGTTACCAGTTGTGTATGGATCTGAGCGACACTAAGCAGTGGTTATTAATTTGGAGGTTCGGTATGGGTCATATAACTATTCATTAGAAGACTATACTATGCAGATGAGGTTGACAATAGTGTATCCCATTTATCCGCAGAGTGTGATGCAGATACCTGGAGTGTATGCGTGTAGTTAGCCAGGTGCAGGGCTCGAATATAGTTGACAGTATGGGAGGGGGGTCAGGCATACTGTACGTACGTTGCAGAACGGTGCCTCGGGAGTGCTCCTGCCTTAACACGCCTAAACTAGGGGTGTGTCTATATCTGCCTGGTGACATTGGGAGGGATAACAGCAGTGGTGGGGTTGTCAGGGAGTACAGGCTGCACAAACAGGTGATGATCAGCACAATCAGCAGATGACATGGCCAGCCAGCACCTGAACAGTACGGTAATGTGAGCAAGCATCATACACACAGGTTTCTTCTGTACTCTACACCATCAGTGCATACCTACGGGGACATTTCATGACACAGTCCAACCAAATGATAATGGTTACAGCAGGCAACATAGACCAACATGTGCAGGAGGCTGAGGGCAGTGAGGATGTGTATGCTGCTGAACATCCCTTACTGGGGTGACATAAGACTTTATAGACCCAGGGTGACTTACCAGGGGCTAGATGAGCTGGGGATGGTGGAGCACTATGGGGTGGACAGAGACCTCCTACAGTGGCTTGTTGACCTGTGCCTGCCACACCGGGCACATCAAACAGGCCGAGGAAAACCCATCACAGTGGATACCACGGTATGTGTTGGCCTGGGTATACTAGCCACAGGTACCTCACACAGCACAACTGGGGATATCATGGGGATCTCACAGACATCTGCATCCAGAGTATTGCGCCAGTTTACAGACGCCATGTCAACACATGCTAGTGAGCACGTACATGTCCTCAATACACGTGATTAGTAGACCAGCAATATGCATCTCTTCAACCACATGGATGACTACCCTGGGATACTGGGTGCTATAGCCTGCACACACATACACATCAAAGCACCACCCGGTGAGCAGGGTAGGGCCTACCATCACTGCAGGGGCATACCCTCCAACAGCTAGGCCATATGCGATGGCCAGGGCATTAGATTGAATGTGTGTGCTGTCTGCCCTGGAAGCTGTGATGATTCTGATATATGGCTTCTGACACAGCTGTACCACACCTTTGCCAATATGGACATCCCCTACAGTGTCCTAGTGGGGGATGCTGGGTAACCACTGGTGTTGTGGCTGATGACACCCAGCAGCAATGCACACACACCTGAACATTCACACCATAATGAGGCGGATGCACAGGCAAGACATGTAATTGAGCATGTGTTTGGGATGCTCAGTTCACAGTTCTGGTATCCAGACACATCCGGTGGAGCCCTGCAGTATTCACTAGCTACATGCACACAATTTGTTATGGTATTTGCTCTGCTACACATTCTGATCCTGCAGTAACAGTTGCTGCAGGAACAGCATGGGGCAGGGCCACACGGCCCAACACCACTGCCAAGGCCTGTACAGGCACAGTGTGACTTGGTGAAGGAACTACCTGAGCAGGGCCCAGTCGGCGAAAGGCAGTGCACAGTATGACCTGCCCTTGGCAAAGAGGCAACACAAGGCATATGCACTGACACAGTAGGGACCCATGGATGTCCCCTCTCTGACCCGCACACAGTACAATGGATGCCAAACATGACACTGCCTGTGCTCGGCCATGTATAGGAGGTGCACTGTGTGCATCCAACATAGGCAGCCCTCCAGCACTGTCCTCAGGTCCAGAACACCCCCAGGGTACATCTATCGACCTAAAAATTGGCAGTTGTATTAGAATGTGCATTTACCCATTGCTATGGTATGTATGTGAGCATACAAGAGACTTTGGTGGCCGACTGTTAGGGCAGCAGACAGTACACATCCATAGTGGCACCATGACATCTGTAGCACATACGGGGGTCACAATAGTAGCCAGTAGTACACAGGGTGTCCTAACCCACTGCAGATTATGGGATGAACATCATGTGTGTCCGTACAGCCCACACACGTTCCATGCAGCTGGACAGGTGTGGACCAATACAGACGAATGATATACAATGGCCTATGGATATGCCCAATTAATGACCCCAACCCCCAAAGACACACACAGACTACAGCAGGCCAGTCAGTTTGATGTAGGTTGTGAAAGCTAAGACGTCCAACACCACTGTGCTGACATACACTGGTATCTCTCCAACCGGCAATTTAGGTAGGTCCACACACTAACATGGAGTACCTGGCATACCAGTACAGTAGTGGCAGATGTGCACAACTGTCAGCTGTGCCCCCTGTCCAACCTACACATGTGAGAGTCATGTGCGCCACCCACGGTGCTGTGAAGGACTGTGGATGTGGTTGGATGTCCCCCCACGCTATGCAGACATGTAGCAACTGTCAATGCCACATGACCATTAGCTACCCTGCAGACACAGCATGACACCTGTCTGTGTAGAGCAGAGGGGTCGGCAACACAGTACTGACTATCTGGACATGTGACACATGCGATACAGTTGTCCATACTTGGCATGCTCACACACATGATGGTATGACGGTAATGTCGGTCAACAACATGCGTAACAGTCATACTGGGCATGCTCACACACTGACACACAGGACGGCCAGGCATGTGTACACTAGTGGTCCGGACATATCTGCCAGTACATTGCTATACTGTTGGATGACTGCGCTGCATGGTGTGTGTGTGGTCTATTGTCTGTACATATGCCATGGTCTATTGTTAATTCACATGAGCTATGTGCGCAGGGTACTGCTACCAACACGTGAATAGGGCGGTTCTTTGTTTGCGGACAGTCCGATGCCTTTGGATACGGACTGGGTAAGGCACATTCCAGCAGGTGGGAGCAGTTGTGCATGGGTTTGCATAGTGTTAAGCACTGCTGATCTCTGGTTACCACACCTTTTACCCGTTTAGACTCCACATTTCTTTGACAGTGCACTACTGGCATACTGGTAGACAAACACTCTTACAGCCGCTCGCTCACCAAAATTTATACTTACATTTGTCACTCACACTGGGTGTGTGCGATCTCTTGTGATGTGTATTACATCGGACCCTGTGTGGAGTATCTATAATGGTGGAATGGTGCTGTTGATAAGGAGGTAGAGCCAGGAACCATGTACTTTCCAGGTTGTGTGCACGGATACCTATGCAAATGAGTTGGGGTTACCGAATAGCATAAATGGTTATCTGTATCCACATATCCCTTCCATGTAGGCACAGAAAAGGTAGCTGACATCAAGAGGGGGTGTGTCTAAGGACTTGTAAGCTCATTGGAGCTCAGCTGTGCTTGTTTGCGAGGCATGCAGCTGTGCTCAGCAAGGAGGTGTGTACACTAACTGCTAAGCTTCATTTACCTTCGGGGTATGTGAATCCATGTGTTTGCACAGCACTCCACCTTGCTGAGCGTGACCTTTCAGGGGTGTGTGTACAGTGACTGCTGAGCAGTGTTTACCTTTACAGGACTTGTTTCTGTGTGTTTTCATGGCACGCTGCTGTGCTTAGTGTATCTAAAAGCCAATGATATATTAATTAATAATGACCCCTGTTTCACTTAAACTAGGGCCATTAAATATTCTTAATGATGTAACTGGCACGTGGAATGCATCATAGGTAGCCAATCATGCAGCCTGCACCTACATTAGGCAGTATAAAGGTTGCATACATCCTACAATCTGATTTCTCCCCATACTCTGCACCAGTGGTGTACAGACCTGGGAATTTTAACTGAAAGAATGTTAGGGGCTGCTGTAGGTCTGGTACATCTGTATGAGCTAGATGCTGAGGTCAATGCTGCTGCTGCTGTTTACAATAGGCCTATACTGAGAAGGTGATGAGTGTTCAGGCCTAGGGTAACCTTCCAGGAGCTACATGAGCTAGAGATTGTAGATTGCTACAGGGTGGACAGGGACATATTACAAGAACTCACTGAGCTCTACTGCCCTCAACTCAGACCCAGAGCCAACAGAGGGGAACCCATCCCAGTGGACACAAAGGTATGTGTAGCTCTTAGGATACTAGCTACAGGTACTCCACCAGTTCCTGGAGGCCATTCTACTAAATGCCAGTGAGCACATATATTTTCCCCATCACCCTTGAGGTGGAGGCCAACAATATGCAACACTTCCACCATGTAACACACTACCCTGAGGTACTAGGTGCCATAGATTGCACTCATGTACACATCAAGGCACCACCTAGTGAAGAGGGTAGACTCTATGTCAACCGCAAGGGGTATCACTCCATCAACTACCAGGTCATGTGCAATGCACAGGGCATCATCCTGAATGTGTGTGCTGACAGTTATCATGACTCCCATATCTGGCATGCATTACAGCTGTGTCAGATGTTTGCTAGTGGGGACATCCCACACAGCCATTTACTGGGGGATGCTGGCTACGCACTGGAACCATGGATGATGACACCCATCAGAAATGCACACACACCCACAGAAGAATGCCATAATGAGGCACACGCACAAACTAGGAACATCATAGAGTGTGTGTTTGGGTTGCTGAAGTCATGGTTCCGGTCCCTTGATATATCTGGTGGAGCCCTGCAGTACTCTCTGGCCCCATGTGCACAGATGCTCACAGTATATGCCATGCTGCCCAATATTATCCTGTGGGAACAGCTACAGCAGGATCAGCAAAGGGAAGGGATACACAGTCCCCCACCAGGGCCTACATCCCCACAGCCACACCCACAGGAGGACTCAGAGGAGGAACCCTCCTGAGGATGTCTCTGTTGGCAGATGTAGGCATGCTCAGCATGCCCTGGCCTTGGCCAAGAGACAACGCATAGCACATGCACTGACAACCTAGGGCCCTAGTGACTGACACCTTACTCTGACTCGCATACATAAAATAAAAATGATGCCAACCAGCTCACACAACCTGTACCTAACCACTTATTAGCTGTGTAAGGTGTGCATCAGACAGAGGCAGTCCCAAACTACACGTCTGTCAATTGCTGCATTAGCAAGTTAAGTCACTCAACTATACACCACTTGTAAAGAGTACTAGAATATGGTAGCATATGTATAGACCTGCTGCATGTATGCAAAGAAATATAGTGGGCTACTGGCTACTTGGAGAGATCTAACAGTCACATGGGACAACAGGTACCCAGTCCAATAGTATGTGTTCCATAATAATTACTAAGCCAAAAGGCTGGAAAATCCACTACATTATTCTAGGGAGATTGCAAACAGTGAGGTCACATGACAGTCGCGCAACTGTCTATGCCAGCAAATCATGGGCTGGTTGTCCCCCACCCTGAACACATCATGTGTTGCCATACAGCTACTGTAACAGTAAGTCAGCAATGCTATATCAGCAGAGCAGCCAATCCCAGCAGTGTATGTCTGTATGCTATTGATTGTGTGATGAATGGCATGTCTCTGCCTGGCAGCTGGTGTGGCTCAGTGGCCTGAGAACATTAATGTGGGTAATAGTGTTGATGGTTTGAATCTAGCAGTATCCACATATTTTGCATGGGAGGTAGTCTTATGGTTGTATTCCCATAGACTGTCATACCCCCTCAATCTGTTACTGCAAGAAAGCTGGACAAAGTTAGAGAGAATGGGAGGACAAAGGGCAAAAATTACAGACATTACACAATGTTAATTAAGCTAGAAGGTGACTAGTATAACAGTGGATTGTATCAGAACACAATATCTGCATGGTGTAAAGTCCATCACTCAAATGTGTCTGTAGTTAATACTATTCCGTGACTGCATTATACAATAATTTACTGGAACACCACAAATGTATGAGGAACAGACTAGATGTATGGGGTGGAATGCTGGACATTCTACAAAAACATAAAGAGTGAGAGGTATGCAGTCTGCCACCCTGTGTGTGGTGTTACATAATGTACCCCAGCCACACAGCTGGGCAGTACAGCACACAGCTAGGGAATGCCATGGACAATTTCAGGGAATTGCTGTACTGTGGAGACAGGTGCAACTGCCAATGTCTGTAGCACACAAAATCCCAGTCTGGAGTATAGGTAGCTCTGGCCTGGAGTCACCTTGTAAGTACTGACAGTCCCACTGGGCATGCTCCTACACTTAGCTAACTTGAGCGCAATTCTGTTGCCTCTTCATCACAAAGATATGCTATGTGGAAATACATCTGTACATGTAGACAGCTATGTATAAATATCTGTCTGTCCCTATCCCCCTCACATGATTAACGTATCTATCAGAATGTACCCCAAATACATATAATATCAATATATTTATATAGCTGTATATATTACAATGATACATAGACTCTCCGCATATATCTGTATAACACATTTACATAATGTACACACACAGTGATATTTATAGACACATCCTTGTTATACACATTTAAATATATATATATATATTCAAAAATATTCAAAATATTCAAAAAAACTCTTCACCGGCAGCTAAAGAGAGAGAATACCTGTAACCAAAGGCGGAAATGAGAAAAGCAACCAGGTACTCTCACCACGAAACTGTGTAGGCAGGCAGTAAGTCCAAAACGAACTGAAGCTCACTAAAAGTGTAGCGACAATGCAATGAAGAAGGAAGCAACAGCTTCGCTGGTTCAATGAGCAATAAATCTCAATTTGCAGTAAACCAAAAAAGTCATTAAATCAGGAACCATAAATCCACTTGGTAGAATAACGAGAGATCCAATGTATAGGAACAAAACGTTTATTGTTATATATATATATATATATATGTGTGTGTGTGTGTGTGTGTGTGTGTGTGTATGTGTATGCATGTGAGTATGTGGAGATGTATGAATTTCCCCACATACCCTCAGAATACTGAAGTTATCTGCACTCACACATCAATACAGTTGCCCACAGGAACCAAACCAAGGCCGCAGCAGTACACATTCCAGTCACCCACAGACCCCTGTGCCTGTGGAATGTCACCATATAGACAGACACAGGTGAGCAGGTGGAGTAATGTATAATGGTTTCAACGTATGCCTTGGACAGGGAAAATTGTCCCTGGCCACATGTTTGCCTATATAACTGCAACCAGCCACATATGGCCATACTGGTAATGGTACACACATAGTAGGGATATTAACAGGTATCCCACTCCTAGGACACTAGATACAATAATAGTACAAAGCAATATCACTCTGCAGGCCACATATGCTGTCCACCACAAGCCTACTTTATGTACACCACAGATACAGTGCCTACAATCACATATGCAGCAGGCATAACCTGTGTCGCATGTTGTAAGTACTGTGAGTTATAGTGGGCAACTGTAGACAGGTAGGGGGTCTACTCTCACATCAGCCAGCTGTGTGTGTGTGTGTGTGTGTGTGTGTGTGTGTGTGTGTGTGTGTGTGTAAATATATCCCCTTGCAGTACTACAGGCATGCCCTTTTGGGATATTCCTCTGAAATGGTTAGGTACTTTTTGGCCCTGTAACTAGCTGCTGACCTCTAAATTGCCCTCCTCTACAAGGCCTGCTGATGTCATCCACCTTAAGAGCATTGGCTGGCAGTCTAACATCAGATAATCTCCATGGTACATGTAATAAGTACTGGGAGCTATAGTGTTTAACAGTAGATAGAGGTTCTAATCTCATATCAGCCAACTTGTGTGTGTGTGTGTGTGTGTGTGTGTGTGTGTGTGTGTGTGTATATACATATTGCATACATATGATAACCTTTTTAATGTACACATTGGTAGGGTTTTGCATTATTTTACTGATTGCGGGTGATCTGGTCTCCCAAATGAATCATCACATCATGGTCTGCTGATATCAACAAGCATTATGTGTCCTACATGGATAGTACTAGCAGACATGAGGCATAGTGTGTGCATCCGGTATTGTCCTCTTTAGTGTGTACCACTACATAGGTAAGTGTTCCACTGTACACACAGCCAACATGTACTAGGCGTGTGCTGTAGCGTGTCCTGCATGCAGTGAGTGGAAGTGTTAGCATGATGGCCATACAGCCATCACAATTGTAGACATCATTACCCCTCATCACAAAAATGTCATATATTGCCCAAGTCCAAGAGAGATGCAGCCACACCCCAGTGTTGAGATGATATTCACCCTGCCAATCATACAGATAGCATGTGTGGAGATGCACTGAGGTGCTCTCTGTACTGCACCAGTAGGGAGGGTCTTGTCAATGGTGCATTACCCCTGCTACACAAATGTCTCCAACAAGCATGTACTACTAATGTCACATAGTGGGTTAATGTCCTTAGAGTGACTATTCATCTACTATGCTTCCTAGAGATAGGTAACATATGCAGTCAAGCAGGGTTACACTTTGTCCTGTATGCATGGTACAGATCACCTATGAGTACTCTGAATGGCACAGGTGGCACTGACATGCATTGCAGATGAGCAGCAGTGAGCACATACTGAAGATGTGATGTGACCTTGTGAGGGGCCATACTGTTGTGTGCAAGTGACACTACAGTTTGGAAAGGTACATCAGCACATGGCTGTTGTAGTCACATAGTGGCATGCAGAGGGAAGAATATATGGAAGGTATGGATATGTCACCTACCAGTGGCTGTGGCCTCAGCTATGCCATATGATTCCTGCCATACCACTGTGCAGACATGTTGATGTGTGGCATATAAGTTGTACACCTATGTGGCATGGTCTGTGTGGCTACCTGCCACCCCTAAGTATGTACATCACATGTAGGGACTGCCGTGCTACTAACCAGGGACATAGGGCTTCCTGATGGAAAAGATAGTGCATATATATTATATTTGGGTTTATGGCCATTATTATGTCACCAGGCATGTATCTGTAATACCGTCATGCAAGACACCAACATAACACAGTGACTGTACAAGTGCTCACAAGTAGCAGGCAGCAGCCAGCATTGTTAGCCACAGTCAGTCAGTACCTGCGTGTACTGTGGTGACATGCAGTCCAAGCAGTAGAGGACCCGGGACTGTGCCCTGTTGAGCACTGCTGCTTACAGAACAGCTATTGGAGTTGGATGTCTCTATGTTGTGTATATCTGCCATTAATGGGCCACATAGTGACCACTACATTGACAATATCATAGATGCCCAAGTAGATGCTTTGTACATGTTAACTGAATGGGTGATACAGTGAAATGGCTTGGCTCAAGCTGGGTGTTGTGCACCCTGATGTACCCCCACCCATGTCCCTGCTGACTGCATAACAGGGTTTATGGGAATAGTAGGACAGCAGGGCATGCCACCAACTGTGTATGCCATGTACAGACTGGTATGTCAGCTGGTGTATATGCAAGCATCTGAGAGTCATACCCTGGAAACATACCATCAGAAGACCTATGCTGCACTGATGCTTCACACCAGTGGGGTTTGCCATCCACCATTCATGGCATACGCCTTCTAGGTATTCCCTCTCTGCAGTCACAGAAACTGTCAGTGACCTCTGACTGGTACATTAGCAGGTGGTTGCATATTACTAGCCTCCCAGTGGCCACCATCACCATCAGAGTCTGATGAGCCACTGACATCAGGTTGTGATGGGGACAGACTCTAGCCCCCCTGGGTCAGCTGTGAAAACCAAGACAAAAGCAGTGCATTACTACCCGCACTATTGTGTATGGTAATACACACAGACTCATATAGATGAGGATCCACAACTGCATTACCAGTCTCACATCTTCTCATCTCTGCTCCCATGCACAACAGACAACCTCACAACAACATGCACATACAAGTCAAGGCCTTTATAACATGCACTTCAGCTACATCCAGTTAAAGTTTCCAGTACAATATACCTGTAAAGTATGCAGAATAACACTATATGTGATACAACTGCACATAAAGCCCAGCACACCTATCCTGAGAATGATATGCCAGTACTACTGTCACTGCCTCAGGTATTTACTATCTCCCAATTGTGTTTGAACAGGCATCTTGGAGTAGTTGCCTTATGTATACCAGTCTGTGTAGTCACTCATAACTATAAGTACAAACATGTTAATGTTCATTCAAATACACACGTGATTATCCAGTCTATGAACTGTAGTTAACTGTTCCAAAATGGAACATACAAATATTCTACTCTGGCTAAACACAACATCTGTAAATAGGAAATATGGCAGCCCTTAACTTTCATAGGGTGTATATATATATATATATATATATATATATATATATATATATATATATATATATATATATATATATATATATAATCCATAAAACAACAGTATCATGCTTGCCAGGTACAGGACCATGAGCTTGGGCAACACCTGACGGACCTATGAAAAGGTGAGAGAGAGGTATTGTCAGCACCACCAAATGTTGCATCCCTACAAGCTAATATGTACATATGTCCACATGTACAGTAGCTACTATGTTAGTGGCTTTATTGCTGACATTCTGAGTATGTGTACAACTGAGCTTAAACCCCAACCCCCCCAAAAGCACATAGACCTGGCACTCATGTACAGGTATGTTCGGCTTGCCACAATGCATGATATTGTATTACACTGGTGAACACAGTAAGCTTTCCTGGATGCTCTTCTGCTCTAAACACTGTAGCACCCACCTCCATGATGTATGGTGTGATGGATGCCTGGGAGCTGTCATGTGTTCCTAGGTTCACCAGGAATTCCTTTGTGGCCGAGAGTGGTTGTTCCACTGCAGGCCCACCACCTGTGGCAGCACAATTCCTGGTGACATCAGCTGCCCTTCGTCATGCAGCATTCACCATGTCTGTGGCTCAGTGTCAGACCTGCTCATAGGTCCTATCCTGGTGGCCAACTTCATTAATATCCCGCAAAAGGTCTGCCCACAATGCAGCCTGCTGTTCTTAGTTATGCCTACCTCTGGATAACAAGATCTGATGATGCTGCCTTAATTCATCAACTATTATCTCATTCTCCGCATCTGAGAATGAGGCATATCATCAGCGGTATACAGTTCCTGAAAGACAACAAGAGAGGTACACATTACAGGACCAGATACATGGACATCCACTATGTACATATACAGCATGTCCATAATGGTCTGCACTATCCACTGCTCCCTCACATGTCATACCCCACAGTGTGGCAACATACTATGCGTGTTAATACCACTGAGACAGTAGCAATACTGAGGCATGTTCCTGTGTGCCATCACAGATTCTGCTGTATGTTCTTACACCCAGCACTCCAGTTTACTGTGGTGTGTCCCCTACAGGCAACCTCCTACTAATATGTCATACAGCGACTGCCAGACAAATAGCAGTGTGCTATTACAACCACTATATAGGGACAGTCCAGCAACACCAGTGTGTCACAATGGCAGAAAACAATGCAAACCTGCTGTAGTATACATTCCCTGTAAGTATCCTACCTCTCAACTATACAGATGTTCACAGACTGTCAAGATATTTGCCTAATAATAGATTTGAGTGAAAATCAGGGACATTTGAGAGGCATGCCTGTAGGTGTAGGACAGCTGAGTATCAATGACATGTCAGTACCATAGCTATAAGACAGGCTTACTGCTGCAATCCCTATTTCCCATACCTCCATCCTCCTATCTCCATTTTGTTATATGGAGAAGTCATTTACATACCTGGTGGAGTGCAGTACTCTTTTGTTGAACTTTGCTTCCAGTAATGTTTTGCAAAAACATTTTCTATGTGAGGTAAGTCTCATACAAACTTGCTCCACATAACCAGCTGCTTGCCTTTTTAAGGTACTGCTCATTAGCAGGTAATTGCCTCTGCACCAATCTGCAGCTCTGATATGCTAATTGCAGCCAAAACAGCTGAATTGCACTATCATTAGCCAATGACATGCCACTACTGTGCAACATATAAGGCCTTCATGTAGACTTGGGCCCCTTTCTTAGCTGTTAAGATGGGCATTACTGAAGTGTGGAGACTACAGTATTGCAGAGGGTACGTATAATAACTGTCAACTGTAGAGACTTATGCAGTATGTCCACAGTTTGGCCTCATATGTGTGATCAGTGTCCCATGACATTGTGATCATCTGGAAAATCACTGGCAAATCATTGTGGGTTGAAGTCAGTAATGAAAGACACACATTTGAGTGTCAGACTTCATACCCATCAGAATATGCGTGCTAATGCAATAGCTGTTATTCTATCAATGTACTATCTTTGTAAGAGCAAACTGTAAAATATACTCTCCCCCCCCCATTAAATATGGCTGTGTCTGGATTCCTTGTTCTAGGGGGTTGGGAGGTATGGTAGGTCTGTAGCAACTACCTTTACATACAGCTGTGTGTGCTACAGGCTGCAGCTGCTGGTGCAGCTAATATACATGGTGGGGCATGTGAATACTCTGGAGGACAACAAGCTGTATGTGTAACTGTGATAGCTGTGTCAAACCTGTTATTACAGCAGAGCCAGGGTAAGGGTACCCTTTACAGTCCAATCAAGGCATGTGATTAAAGGGGTCTATATCATATGAGCGAATCACACAAATTGTAAACACTCATAATATCGAATGTACCAGACCTCAAAGTGCTTTTTCTGTGATTGTGGTACAATGACAAATGGGATATTTGCCCTTTCCTCGCTGTAGTGCAATCTCTGAGTTGGAATATATATTTAACGGGGGATGTGGGGAAGTTCGAGGTCTGGTACGTTCAATATTATGAGCGTTCACAATTTGTGCAGTTCGCTCATATGATATAGACCCAATTAAAGTGCATCTGTTATGCAACAGTGCCAATGACAGAGTAGTAGGTGACATATATTTATGTTATACGGATATGTGCAGTGTGTCCCTACTTGCAGGCCTTTGACTTACAAAACTGGATAGCAGTTAATTAATTAGCAGTAACTTGTGCGGATAAAGATTGTATGACTCTGCCATTAATTACTGTCTTCACAATAATTTAATGAACTGCAACACTAGACTGGATTTGAACCCAGGACTGTGTGTGGCAGAATGGACTGCCTGCAAGGTATTTAACAGACTCAGCTACTGAGTCACTGCTATATCATTTATATTTGCAAGGTATATGTGCAGACATACAGGCTGTGACACACATTGGGCAGGATTTACGAAGGCTTGCACGGAGTGTAAGAGACATGCAACACTCCATGAAGCCTCGCGATCCAGGAACAGCCCTAAACTCCGTGTAAGAGACCAGCTAAAACGTCTCTTAGACGGACTGAGCGTGGACATGCTAAATACCTCACTTGCAGCCGAAAGGTATGCAAATGAGGTATATTAGCAATCCATGAAGCAGAAACCAGTCCGTGTAAGAGACGTTTTAGCTGCAGAAATGTACTCAGTTGACAACTGAGTACGTTTCTGCAAATTCCACAACAGAGCCATGTCAGCTCCAAAAAAAGGGTGCATATGTCTCAGGCAGCATGCCAATGGCCAAATATGTGGCCATTGGCAAGGTAACCTGATGCAAAAACATTAAAAATATATATATTTTTTTTCGGCCATCGCCGATGTTTAAACCCAGCGCAGCCCCGCGCAAACGGGCTGCGCTGTATAAAACCATAAAAAAGAAGGTTATAAACCCACAAATGTGGGTTTCATGCAGTACATGGAATGACAATGCAGGGACCAGCAGACCAAAAACAACATGGCCACCGTGTAGTGGTTGCTAAGGGGGGAAGCCGAGTCTAAGACATGTAACTAAGCATTAGTAGGCAATCTCATGTAAATGAGGGTTAGGATACTGAATCTCACAGTCACATAGCAAATGAGCACAGTCTGAGTAGTGTAAGAGATACATAAGGGGGAGGAATAGAGTAGGAGATAGGTGACATCACAGGGGGGAATGGTAGAAAGAAATGCAGTTCATTGGAGGTCAGTGTAACATAACAGATGACAGACACAGATCATGGAAAGAGGTGTGCCACTAGATAAGTCAGGGAAAGTCAAGAAATGGAAGGTGTACACTGTTACTTACACCAAAGTTTCTTGCTGGGCATGCATGCGCACGTGTGTGCGCCATGAAGCGCGAGTAGGACAGTGTGCGCGCGTGTAAGGCAGACTGAGCATGTGGGAGCGTGTTGGGAGATGTTTAACACTGTTTGCGCTGGTGTGCACATGTGTAGGGCAGGCTGAGCATGTTGGAGGCTGTTGGTAGACATGTAACAGTGTTTGCGCGGGTGTGCGTGCGTTTTAACCCGAATAAGTAGATTCTGAACCGTGTAAGCACGTGTGCGCGCGTGTAAGCCACTTTGAGCGTGTTTCTGCTGTATGCATGTTGCTCCCCCCTGAGGAAACAGAAAGGAAAAAGGAAGCAACAGAATTAATAGGAAGCTGAAGCTAGCAGGTGAAAACAATTAGAAGCAGGCAATTACACAGGCAGAATAGTAGCCCAGCCCAGCACTTAAAACTCTGCAAACAGTAGTGCAGGATGTTTCTCTTAAGAGACACTGCAAGACAGGAGTAAGCTAATAGAAGTGAAAACTGAAAAAGCTTCACTCAGAGCAGAAATGTTAGGGGCTGCCATAGCTGTCATAAGGAGACATATGCGACTTGCTGAGGGTGGTGACAATGCAGATGGTGCCAGACAACCCACAGTGAGGAGACAGAGAAGAGTGTACAGGCCCAGGGTCACCTACCACGGGTTACATGAGCTGGAGATAGTAGAGCACTATAGAGTAGACAGAGAGCTCCTGCAGCAAATTGTTGAGCTGTGCAGGCCACACCTCACACACAGAACCAACAGAGGGGAACCCATCCCAGTGGAAACCAAGGTATGTGTTGGCCTAAGAATACTAGCAACAGGTACCTTCCAGAGACCAACTGGTAATATGATGGGGATATCACAGGCATCAGCCTCCAGGGTACTGCACCAGTTCCTGGATGCCATGTCAGCACATGTCAGTGATCATGTATATTTCCCCAATGCCCATGAGGTATTGGCCAGCAATATGCGTCTCTTCCAGCAAATAGCGGAATACCCTGAGGTAGTGGTTGCAATAGACTGCACGCACATATGCATCAAAGCACCAGCCGGTGAGCGGGGTAGGGCCTACATTAACCACAAGGGCTTCCCCTCCATCAACTGCCAAGTCGTGTGTGATGCCCAGGGCATAATAATGAATGTGTGTACTGGCTGCCCTGGGAGTTACCACGATTCCCACATCTGGCATTTGACGCAGCTGTACCAGACATTTGCCAATGGGGACATCCCACACGGACACCTAGTGGGGGATGCAGGTTATGCACTGGAGCCGTGGCTGATGACACCCATCAGAAATGCACACACATCTGAACAGGAATGCCATAATGAGGCACACGCACAAATATGTAATGTAATAGAGCATGTGTTTGGGCTGCTCAAGTCACGGTTCCGGTGTCTGGACACATCTGGTGGAGCCTTGCAGTACACACCAACTACATGTACCCAAATTGTCATGGTATGTGCTATGCTAAATAATATGATCTTGCGAAAACAGCTGCAGCAGGACCAGCATAGGGCTGGGCCAAACAGCCCCCCACTATTGCCAAGGCCATCACAGGCAGAGTGTGACTCGGAGGAGGAACAACCTGAGCCTGCCCCAGTAGGCAGAAGAAGCCATGCTCAGTATGCCCTGGCCTTGGCAAAGAGGCAACACATAGCACATACACTGGCTCAGTAGGAACCCTGGGAATGATACCCCCTCTGACTCACTCAAATAATAACATGGATGCCTAAAATTACATGACCTGCTCACAAACATGTACAGGGAAGTGTAATATGCGCATCTGACAGAGGCAGCCCTGCAGCACCACCTGAGGCATGAATGCCATGTGTTAAGTAATGTAACACCATGTACTATATGCACACCTGAGCACCCTGACTAACATCCACCCTCACCAAGCATGAAGCCACAAAATGACGATGGGATGATCAAGTGCAATAACTGGCTGAAGTAATGCAGTTAGTCAAAGGGGAGCCAATGTGTCTCAGGCTGGGAAGACATGCGGAGCATGACATGATGCACCACCTGTTAGGGGTGGCGTGTACCTATCATGCCATGCCCCATGGATACTAGCAAAGGCTGTCAGTACCCACAGCATGCTCTGAATAGGTAAGTCTCAAAACACAAGCCCACCTTCATAGGTTCCACAAGGGATAGGAACCTAGATGTAATGCTACCCAATGCCAGAAGTCTAAACAAGATGTGTGCAGTGTAAATGCACACAGTATGGAGAATGTAGATACCAGTCCTGTAATAGAGAACTGGGTCAAGGCTCACATCAGCACCCTAACACTACCAGGTCACACCTCATACTGTGCTGTACAGCCGCAAAACATGGAACAAGCTACAAAAGGAGGGTGACTAGCAATAAATGTCAAGGATAACCACACCCCCATGTTGGTACCACAACAAGAAGCAGCATGGATTAGCCATGGTCAAATACCAATGGCTAAAACTGCCTCCCAGTATATAGCCTGCTGCAGACTACTGTCCTAATACCAGGAACTGCACCTGGCCTATGTTGGAATACATGAATATATCAAGCCCCCCAAACCACATTATATTGCTTGACTGAAAATACCCAGACATACACCGGGAGCATTATACTAGCACCAACACAGTAGGAGAAAAGTTCCCAGAATCCATAAACCTAAATGCCCAGGAACAATGTACCACTCCCACAAGAGGGGTAAGCATACTGGATGTGATAATCAGCAACATGTGTACTTGATGGCAAGATGAGAAGTGTACCCCTCACCGGTAAGACCAGACCATAGAGTAATCACACTGGATATACACATCCTGACCCCAGTCCCTGGCCAGAATACCACAGTGAAAAACATGTGTAAAGCATTGGTTGCAGCCCTCCAAACTGATGTTGAATCCACGAAAGGCCCTGTGCAAGTGCAGAATATGGGACACACCACAGAACATGTTATACAGGCATTCCATGAACACAGCCAGGAATGCTTGGAGTATGCAATCACAAATAACAACAACACACAATGCCATACACGCAGGCATCTGGCATGCTGGACTCCAGCCATTACCAAACCATGCAAGAGAATGAGGAAGCTACCACATGATAGAGCAAACATAAAAAGGGAAGTAATCACTGACCAGTAGTATGGCAATAACATATGTCCACACATACAATCCACTAAGTCCAGCCACAACAAGTAGAATCTGTGAATCCAGAGGCAATGTGACACCAGTCCCAAGTACACAGACAACCACAACACCCTCCAATAAATACAAATATATATGATAGATGCAACCATGTATCCAAACCAGAGGTTGAGCTCCACCAACTCAGTACTGTCAAAACTAATCAGGAGGAGAAGGTAACCACATACACCACAAACCCAGTCCCACATAGACCTACCACAACTGTAAACCAAGCACTTAAGCACAGACAAATATTCCCGGAAGCCTTAATTACAAACACACCACACCAACAGAAGCCTCCAAAGCAGATCACAAGCAACCACAACCTTCAAATATAGCACATGCAACGAATAGAAGCAAAGCTGGTGTGCCAAACAGTCACAGGCCAGAAGGAGAAACAACATGCCTGATACAGTTGTAATAGGTGTCTGTATAGGCAGACACACTGCTGTCCCACTCACCAGACTGAACAAGGGAAAGGGTAGAGTAAGCTGCCTGTAGGCTGCCACAAAATGCCACATAACACAAGTACGCAGGTCACCCCAAAGCAAGCAGAAATATGATGCACTCAATGCCCATGCTGGTGTGAATGACCTGAGATGTACCTCCCTGGTCAACATGAAAAGAGACATGGATGATCCCTCTGTGTATGTACCCACGGCCGGTATGACACTGGCTGTGTGCAGCATCCAACCCTCACCAAGAATGATGCCACAGTACAAACACAGAATGCTCATGTTTAACAGCTGGCACAGTTACAGCTGTCAGTCCAAGAGGGTCTAATGTCTGTCTGCTTGAGATGTCAAGCATGACAAGCCATGCTGCTGTTCCAGGGATGGCTTGCACCTGTTACCCCTGTGCATCTGGATACTGGATAAGGCCTTTGCCGCCTCCATAGAGCCGTATGTAGGCAAGGCCAAAAAGACTACCCACCACCCTAGAAAACATAAGTGGTAGGAAACATAAGGGTAATGCTGACCAATGCCAGATGTGTAAACTGCAATATGCATGCCCCTGAGGCACTTCCCATTATGGAGAACATCGATGTCTGTGCAGTGACAGAAGCCTGCTGCAAGCCTAGTGATAGCACACCAGCACTACTAGGTTATACCACATATCATGTGTTATGGCCCCAACACCTGCACCAAAACATCAAAGGAGGGGGAGTATCCATATGCAGCACAGACACCCATATGGCCAGGTAATTGACAATGCAAAAAGCAGCGGAGACCACCCATGTGCACCTAAGTGTAGTCCAAACTGCTGTACAGTCTGTAGTATGTGACAGACCACACACTCACACACAAGAACTCCACCCAGACATCCTGAAGACACTGGACAGTATGAATGTCTCACCAAATACCAGACAAGGTACACACAAATTACCACATTGGTGGCAAACCATTATGTATGCAAGGAGTAATCAGGGACCTAGGGACACAAGTCGACAGTAATCTGTCATGTGACACTCACAATGCCAATGTGGCTAGGAAGATTGTCGATATTGGACACCGTATCATGAAAGGATTCACATCTACATCAACAGAGGTCACTGTGCCAATGTACTGTTCCCTTATCAGACCCAAAATCTAGTACAATGACTCATATGGGATGTACCGTACGTGACACCTGCAGCGGTTTGGAAGAACTCATAGTTACCCCACCAACAGGATAAAGGGTGTGAAATATATGTCATATGCTGCCTGGCTGTAGATACCCCAGCTGAATGTAGTCACAGACTGCCTACACAGAGGCATTGCATGTCTGTTGTACAAGGCCATGTCCAACACAGGAGTAATGGACATGCTCCACCACAGGAAATCAAAGCCATTGGAGCTGTGAGAGTGACAGATGTCAGCCTCAACACATAATGAAATAAGATGTGCTGGAGGAACAGATACATAACCCAGAGGCTCCTCACACCCAGAAACAGGATCCCAATCCATGTTAGGCAGAGCCCCTCACTGACACCCCTCAACAGGAATATTGCCAAGTGGATGGATGATCATACATGTATACTGGGGATCCTCACTGTGTCACGACCAGACAGAGGCACAGTGAAGAAATTCATAAATGGCCATAATAGAACATAGCAAGGGGTGGCAAAAGACACACACACTCTGGCTAGGCTTACTAATGGCCTAGGGTGAATAGCCTAGTATGAACCCATGAACCTATGAAGATACAAAATGTACAGGACACTAAGGATAATCACAAGGCTTACCCAACCGATGGTAGGAACCATGTTGGGCATCCACAGATATGCTCCGAATCACACAGATATTACAAACAACATACCAAACACACACACATATTGCTAACATACAACCTGTCAGGTGCAGTGCAAACACCCCCCCGAGTGCAAAATACCTATCCCAGCAGACTGATGGTCCCCTGACATTGCAGATTCTGAGGTAACAGCCATCATCTGCAAAGCAGAACACACAGCAGCAAAGGTATGTGATGGTGTCCTGGGCTGAGGCCAACATGGACTCCAAGAATAATGGAATGCCAAATCACACTACTGCCCAATGTCAGCCTTACCACAGGATATGTACCCAAAGAGCAGTGTACAACAGCAGTGGTCCATCACAACAAAGGTGTTGCCTGAATGGATACTGCAAACTACCACCCCAGGATCCTGACAAGCTTGTTCTGCACAGCTATGGAAAGGATCAGTATGTACCGCAGACAGAAGGCTATTGTGGACCTACTGATACTGGACCCTACACAGTGTGGTTGTCGTAACTGCAGATCCTGCCCCTAAACATGTTTGACCCATTTGAAGCAGTCATTAAGGTCATTGATGAGGGCAATGTGGTCCACACAGCGTAGCTGGACCGTGCACATGCTTCTAGACAATACCGTACGAGTGCAATATGGATATGTTCACCAGCTTAAATATATACCCCTATGTCAGTAGAGGGGTTGCAAACCAGACCAAGGACAGAACTGACATGGTCAGACATGCCGCATCCATGTCAGACTACAAAGTAGATATGAGTGGCATCCCACAAGGCCTGGTCTTGGCCCCCCCCCATTCTGTATATATGTCCCATAGGTATAGGCCAACATGGAAGGACTGTGACTGAACATGTATGCAGAGGAGTACAAACAGCCCACCATATCTGACCCCCAGCTGACACAAGCAACCCACAAAAGGGCCACCTACAAACAGACAAATGGAGCCATAGCCATATCAGCAAGCTAATTGCAGAACTGTGTATAGACAACCACTGTGGATATACAGTAAGTGCCCACAAATTACCACACAGGTGTTAACCCATGACGTACCTAACATGTAATGTGAGACCTGGGTACAAAAGGTGATAGATATCCTGCACTGGACAAACATGTGGGTGTAGTGTTCGCAGAAACATATACTATATACCCACCCAAACATGAAGGTTGGCAGATGTAGATAAGGGGAACTCACTGTGGCTCTGCAGTCATCCTCCATCAGCATCACAATTGACTACAATAGCCCCTGTGGGATATACCGCAGCAGACACCTCCATCAACTGTAAAGTCCACAACAGTACTCCACCAGGAGTAGCAAAGAGCATGAACAGATGCCATGTCTTGCCTGAGTAAACAAACTGCAGCCCCACACACCGCCATACTGCCCAGCTACAGGCAAGCTGTGCCTGATGTATGAAGCCATGTCCAACCTGGAATCAATGAACATGCTGCACCTTGTACAATCTGAATGGCAGTGAGCTATGCACATGAGAGACCTGAACCCCAGCACTGACATACATAGGACAAGCTGTACAGAATGATCCATAACACAGAAGGCACCCCCACTCTTCAGTAAACTCCTGGTACAGGTCAGCCAGAGAGTCACATATCGACACCCCTCAAGAGGAATCCTGATGAGTGGATGGGAGATGGTAGGCTAACCCTGGGTATCACTGTTATGTCAGAGGTAGACGGAGGCACAGTATACTAACCATGACATATGTCATGGCGAACTCCAGTTACAATGTGTGTCAAAGGACAAACACACCCTGTGACTAACATCAGAAATGGCCTAGGGAACATCGCTAGTGTTTGCCAATGTCCACCCATGTTGTGGAAAACACTAGCAATGTTGGACAAGCCTGGTGTAGGTAGTCCATATCTGAACATAATGCAACATGGTCATATGTGCACAACTGGCCCCTACACAGTCTGTTGTGCTCACTATGAAGATGTCAAGCAGTCATAGGACTAAAGCCCAGGATACTGTCCACCACAGTGAAAGTACTGAACCAGTACACTATACGGTACTACAGTGTTAGGTCATTATGAAAGTATGTTGAGAACTGTCTGCAAAGTATCCCATGCAATCCCTGCAGGCACAGTATAATCCCTGTTGTGGCAGACACGAAGCAGTTGGCCAGTTAGTACACAACATGAGACCCAACACACAACCATAAACGTGAGATATTGTTGAAGTTCACACACACCCAAATATGTGGTGGACTTCAGAGTGCAATATATGGAAAGCTCACACTGGGCATGCTCGCACACTTTGATAAATGAGGCATATGTCAGACAACATGCCATGGAAAGGCTGAACTGGGCATGCTCACACACTTAGGCCATATCTCCATTTAGCAGTTGGCCACACATATCTGGTATTTGTACGTGTCAGTCCAGGAACCAACCACAACACAGCAATCTGCCCAGTGCACACAGTAAATGACTACAGAGACATAAGTGCTATAGTGGATCGCCGTCATATGCAAACATCTTCCACAGATACACAAGTTGGTCATAGGAACAGGGAATGCTATGGCAATAAAGACCTGCAAACAGTAGAACAGCACAACAAATATTGTGCATCCGACAATTGAACATATGGGTGTAGAGGTCAATACTAGGCTTGTTGCCCTAGGGAATGACAGCTCAGCCAGAGTGTGCTTGGCATCTACATCCCCAGGACAGTAGGCTACTGTGCCACTGTAAAGTAGGTCACAGAAGGCAACATGTGAGGCTAGTGAGCTGTGCCTCTGTCAAGCAGGGGCACTGCGGAGGTCCCAGGGATTGAATGTGCTAAGCCACAGCCATGTTGTTGGTGTGTGCTGGGAGAGGGTTGCTGAGGATCTCTGACAGTAGGTGTCCATCAATAACAGACTGAGGGGAGCCCTATCTGCATTCTTTAGACGATTCCACTGTCAACACTGTGTTGTAATGATTATGTGTGAATGAAGTGCCGTGCCGGAACTGTTCACAGATGTCCGCCCTCTGTGGGCTACAGCTCTGCAATGTTTTAGCCCACTCTGTCTGTTGTATGGCGCATATATGGCTGGTGTACAGCTGACAGGTGTCTTGTTGTCGAGCAGTCATGGGTATATGTGGGATAGCATGATCAATGCAAACTGTACACATATTCATAGAATGCAATTGTCAAGGATTATGCTGAGTGGCCAGTATAGTCCCCCAGCATGGGTCCTCTGAAGTCGTCCACCCCAGTCTTCACAAGTGTAGAGTCTGCTTGTGCTAAATACAGTTTGTGTGCAGTGACAACCTTGCCTGGGGGTGGAGATGGGATATGGATGTCCAGGGAAAGGTGGGTATGGTCAGATATCAACAATGGTGGTCTACCTCTGGTGTGGAACAGTGAGTACCCACGTTGCAGATGGACAGGTGCAATATGTATTCCCCCATGTGGCTGTGGTGTGTGGTTCTGCCATAGCACATGGACCCACAAATTGTAGTGGCTGTAGGGTAAAGTGGTAGAGGCCTGAGTAGTTCCCACACACAATATGCCTGTACCTGATGTTAACAACTGGAATGGTGTATGTGAACGGTTCTACCTCACATAAACGAAACACCACAACACCGACAACGCAATCACCGACACCACATAACCGACAGTACAAAAACACGAAATCCCACATGCCCGACAACGAAATAACCGACGGTACACAAACACGAAACCTCATACACTTCACACACCACAATCAACAACCAAAACACATTCCCGTCCAAAACCACATACACAACACAAGCACAAAATCCTACAAACCCACACTAAACCACACATACACAACTACCTACAACCCTGACCCAAACCCTAACCCTAAGGTCCGTCACTACCGCACACTTACCTGACCCGCCCCCTAACCCTAACTCACTTATCCCGCCGCTAACCCAAACACAATCACTACCGCACACTTACCTGACCCGCTCCTAACCCTAACTCACTTATCCGCCCCTAACCCAAACACAATCACTACCGACACTTACCTGACCGGCTCCTAACCCTAACTCACTTATCCGCCCCTAACCCAAACACAATCACTACCACACACTTACCTGACCCGCTCCTAACTCACTTAACCCACCCCTATCCCCACTTACCTTACCTTACTCGCACCCTAACGTCCGTCACTACCGCATACTTACACAGCCTTTTCCCATTTCGGCATCCTCGGCGTCGGTGCTTTCATCCGTCGGGTCGGTCTTCTGCTTGTCGATCTTCTAGGTCCCGTCGCGTCGGTCTTCTGTGCTGTCGATCTTCTGGGGCTCGCGATTTCCCTGTCGATGTTCCGGCATGTCGTTGAAGTGAGGTAGAACCATGTGAACACCTGCATATCCCGGCACTGTTCCCAGGGAAGCTAATTGTGTGTCCTGGATGTGGGTGTGGTGTTCTGGACTGGTTGTGTTGTGTGTTACAGGTCCTGTGATCACAAAGCATGGTATAGAACATAACCTGCCAGTGCGATGTGCATATCTGACCCTGACGTAGGTGGCTGCAAATGCATATATATGCTATCCCCCACCTGACAGGTAGTACTACATGTACATACCTCTGTAGAAATAAAGATGTCAGCACCCTATAAATACTGCAGGTGCAGAACAGACGCCCTGTAATTCTGATAGTGCGCTCTGCTAATGCGTCTCCCTCAAGTGTCATAATATAGTTAGGTAGGGGTTTGAATCCTGCAAATGCTCAGTGTGTGTGTGGGTGGGTGAGTGGGGTTTGTGTGTGTGAAAGGCTGTGAGAGGGAAATGTCCCTTTTGGCAACTGGGAAAACAAACTACAGGATGCACATTCCCCTTTCTAAACACTGATGATGTCAGCACACTATAAGTACAGCAGGAGAAGGGAAACCTCCCAATAATGCAAATAGCGCACTCTGCTAATGCATCCGTCCCGAGTGTCATAACATAGGTAGGTAGGGGTTTGAATCCTGTAAATGTTCCGTGTGTGTGGAGGGGGTTAGTGTGTGTTCAAGACTGTATGAAAGAAATATCCCTTTTGCCAACTAGGAGAACACACTACAGGATGCACATTCCCCTTTCTAAACACTGATGATGTCAGCACCCTATAAGTGCAGCAGGAGAAGGGAATCCTCCCAGTAATGCGAATAGCATGCTCCGCTAATGCATCCGTCTCGCGTGTCATAACATAGTTAGGTAGGGGTTTGAACCTATACATACTCAGTGTGTGTGGAGGGGGTTAGTGTGTGTTCAAGACTGTATGAAAGAAATATCTCTTTTGCCAACTAGGAGAACACACTACAGGATGCACATTCCCCTTTCTAAACACTGATGATGTCAGCACCCTATAAGTACAGCAGGAGAAGGGAAGCCTCCCAGTAATGTGAATAGCGTGCTCTGCTAATGCGTCTGACTCGAGTGTCATAACATATTTAGGTAGTGGTCTGAATCCTGAAAATGGCAAGTGTGTGTGTTTGGATGAGGGGGGTTAGTGTGTGTGTAATTTTGTGTGAGGGAAATGTCCCTTTTGGCAACTGGGAGAACACACTACAGGATGCACATTCCCCTTTCTAAACACAGATGATGTCAGCACCCTATAAGTACAGCAGGAGAAGAGAAGCCTACCAGTAATGCGAATAGCGCACTCCGCTAATGCGTCCGTTTCAAATGTCATAATATAGTCAGGTAGGGGTTTGAATCCTGCAAATGCTCAGTGTGTGTAGAGGGGGCTACTGTCTGTGCAAGTCTGTATGAAGGAAATATCCCCTTTGGCAACTAGGAGAACACACGACAGGATACACATTCCCTTTTCTAAACACTGATGATGTCAGCACCCTATAAGTACAGCAGGAGAAGGGAAACCTCCCAGTAATTCAAATAGTACACTCTGCTAATGCATCTCTCCCGAGTGTCATAATATAGTTAGGTAGGAGTTTGAAACCTGTAAATGGCATGTGTGTGTGTTTGGATGTGGGAACTCTGTGTGTGTGCAATTCTGCATGAAAAACATGTGCTTTTTTGAAATCAGGAGATCACACTACATGATGCACATTACCCTTTCAAAACAGTGATGATGACAGCACCCTATACATACAGCTGGAGAAGCAACATCTGCCAGTACTCAGAATAGCGCAACCTGCTACAGCGTCACTCTCAAGTGCTATAACATATTTAGGTAGGGGTTTGAAACCTGCAAGTGGCAAGTGTGTGTGTGTTTGGATGTGGGGAGTTTGTGTGTGCATTTCCGTATGAAAAACATGTTAGTCCTGGCAATCAGGAGATCACACTACCTGATGCACATTACCCTTTCAAAATACTGATGATGTCAGCACCCTATAAGTACAGCCAGAGAAGAGGAACTACCTAGTAATCCGAATAGTGCGCTTTGCTAATGCGTCTCTCTCACGTGTCGTGACATAGTTAGGTAGGGGTATGAATCCTGCAAGTGTGCGTGTGCGTGTGTGGGGGTAGTAGGGTGTGTGTAAATGCAAGTGTGAGAGAACAGATCCTTTTGGCAAATACTACAATACACCAGATGCTGCATATTCTCCCAGTAAACACAGGGGATGTCACCACACTATCAGCACAGCCAAACAGGGCTAGTTGGCCAGTAATGCCAAAAGTGTGCTCTGCTACTGTGTCTATTACCATTGTCAGAGTACAGATAGGTATGTTTTGGTAACCCACAACTGCCATGTGTGGTTGTGTCACACATTATGACCTTGTGTGGGTCTTTGTACATAACAATGCATGCCATTGCCTAAACCAGCAATGGCATTGCACACATGATGTATGTGTGTGACACATACACATAAATACCTGTGACCTGCAGTAGTTACCATGTCTGACACATGCCTCGAGTGGATAAATGGTATTTGCAATGTATACCAATATGACTGTGTCTTACTGTGCAGGGTCTGCATGCGGTATGTGTCTATACAGTGTGGGTGTATATGGTAAAATGCCTACAGCAGGGGATACACATCTGGTCTGGGCCATATAGTCTACATGTAGTCGATGTACAGGTGCTGCATGTTCCCACCTGTTGTGGTAGTGGTAACATGTCATTCCACTGCAATTCAGTGACCACATGCTGTGAACCCTTCAACTAGTGTGTTGTAGCTACAGTAATGCTCACGCACAATGTTTGGCTGGATGCAGTCCAGCCATATAAAGACAGTTCTTGAGACTGTCATATTGCCAGTGTTGTTATGGAGGATAGGTGGTCTTCCTGTGTATGGGAGGGTTATGTGTGCCAGGCTATGAACCAGATGGCAGTCCGACACACTGTTAGCTGCACATGATTAGGCCCTGATGCTTTGTGCTGTGCCAACAACCTGGAGGTGTGTGTATCTGTGGTGCCTTGGGATACCACCCCCTGTCTATGTGTGTTACATGTGTAGGGGGTGACAGGCATGGTATGGGGCATAACCTGTCAGTGATGGGTAACACCTGTGAGCCATGAATCAGGACTCTGGTACTGCACAGACATTGCAGTTCACTGTGCTGAGGACAGTGTCCAGTGCATGCATCTTGTGGTGTACACTGCTGTTGTTGTCTAGCAGCACTGTTAGTGTCCTAACCTGTGTGATACCCATGGAGGTGGCTATGTAAACTGTGTCCTGCAGCATAAGGCAGTATGTGTGTATCAAGGAGCTTTGCCAATATACATCGGGCCATGGGTGTCACATGCAAGATGACCCTTGAACATCATTGTGGCTTCCCTAGCATGTAAGCACACGTTGACAGCCAGCGGATACCCTATGAATGACATTGGAGACTGAGCAGAATGTAGACATACAAGACCCTTCCTACATATAGTGGTAGCATACCTGGTGAGGGTATGTTGGCAACCAAGATCAGGCTCATACTGGCCTGTGCCACATGCTGACAGATCCATTCTATGTTCCCTATCATGTAGTCCAGGGAGGTATGTCTCAGGTCAGCCATAGTGGCATGGTCAATGAGTGAGTCATATGTGTCCATGCCTCTGACTGACCTGTATGCATGTGTTCTGTGGTGGACCATAGTGCCCCTGAGGCATATCACTGTGACCTTCGCCAGATACAGCCTGTTGAGCGGGACCCCAGTGCAGCACCCAAGACAGGTACCTGACACATCTGTAGCAGGTGTGTTGTGTAGCCCTACAGGCTGTGAGTGTGTGGCACACGGGATGTGTGTGCCATGTGTGGCATGTGCTCTGTTCTGACGGAACATATGCCTGTGTGCCAGCTGCGGAGGTGTGTGATGCTCAGGCAGGATGCTATTCTGAGTCCCCACGTATGCCCCAGTATGTTCAGCATGCTGTCAGTGCATGTCAATGTCTGACTTGTATTGTAGTCACTGTAATAGTTTTTATTTATTTATTTATTTATCTTACATTTGTTGACCGGGATAGTCCGACTGGATGCATGTCCATTTTCAGCGGAGGACCGGGGAGAAAAGCTCCAAGGGTAAGCAGATACAGCATTACATGATACCAGCATTACATATTACAAACAGATTATTTACAGAGATTACATAAGTAAGCAAGTTAAACAAGTTCCACAGGTTAAAGTTAGTCCTGAGCACAAGTCAGGATTAAATTAAATTACACAGTAAACTGGTTAACAGAGTTTTACACATTCGAGTTAGCCAGGCTTGATACATTGACATAGCCAGTTAAGTGACAAATGTTGTTTGAGTCTAGTTTTAAATTGACCTAAGGTGGAAAGTAAGGTAATATCAGCTGGAAGTGAGTTCCAGGATCTACTTACAGAGTTTGCAAAGAGAGAATCACCGGCTGTGTTATTAATTTTGCTAGTCTGAATTAGTAGTTTGTTAGAGGATCGAAGCGGTCCAGGATTGTTATAGGGGGTGATAATATTTTTAAGTGCAGGAGTATTGTCGGGATTATAGAGGATTTTATAGGCCATAATCAGTTGGTTATACTGTATTAGGCTAGGTAGTTCAAGCCAACCAAGCTGATTTAGATTGATGCAATGATGTGTCCTAAAAGGCAGCCCAGTGGCAAACCTGGCAATGTGGTTGTAGCAAATTGAGAGTTTGTTAAGGACAGTCTTGTTCATATTCGAGAGTAGAGGGGATGCATACAGAAGGGTTGAAAGAAGGTGTGAGCGAGCTATGGCAATTTTAGCTGGAGTGGTTCGGAAGGCTTTTAGTCTGTAAAGTGACCCTAGTTTTTTATTGATGGTTTTGATAGTTTGGTTAACATGTAGGTCACATTTGAGATTATTGTCTATGATGACACCTAATAGTTTAGTAGATTGGTCAGGGGAGATTATTGTGCCATCATTTGATTTTATGGTAAAGGTGAAAGCGGTAGACCTACGTGTTGGTGAAAATAACAGCATTTTAGTCTTTTTGGGATTTAGGATCAGACGATGTTCAGAAAGCCAGTTTTCTATTGTATTAAAGGTGGTCTGGGTAGCTGACCATAACTCTACTGGAGATGTGGCTGAGCAAATCAGAGTAGAGTCATCAGCATATTGGATACAACTGACTTTTGGGATGACAGTATAAAGGTCGTTAATGAAGATGGAGAACAGCAAGCGCCCTAGTATAGAGCCTTGTGGTACTCTGAGGGTGTTAGGTAGAAGGTTAGAGAGTTTGTTCTGCCAGAGGCCAGCCTGCTGTCGACCATTCAGGTAGGATTGGAACCATTGGAGGGCTCCAGTATCTAGACAGAATGTTTGCAGGGTGTGGATTACAAGTTGGTGATCAACCATATCGTATGCCTTGGAAAGATCCAAAAAGAGGGCTGAGGATATATAATTATTGTTGCGATTATGGTTTATGGTGTTAGTAAAGGCTAGGAGGCCTGAAGTAGTGCTGTGATGAGGATGGAAGCCATGCTGAGTGTCTGCCATAAGGCGATTTTGGATTAGGTGGTGCATGAATTGTCTATGAATACATTCTTCCATAACCTTTGCAAGTGGAGAGAGTATAACTATTGGCCTATAACTGGAGAATTCAGTAGAGCTGCCTCCTTTGTGAAGTGGGATTACATAGGATATTTTCCAGATGGTGGGAATTTTAGCTTCTACTATGGTTCGATTGATTAGTTTTGAGACGGAGTAAGCAATAGCATCAGCTGAGTTTTGTAGGTACTCGGCAGGGAGTTGATTAGCAGAAAGTGTAGTGGGTTTTAATTTTTTGATCAAGGTACGGATAAGTGAAGTGGCGACTGGTTGGAAGCTGAACGCAAGTAGGTTTCTAGGGGTGCTACTTTCAGGAACAGGGGAGCTAGGAGGTAGTTGGCTAGCTAGGGCTTGAATTGTCTCAGTAAAGAATTGGTTAAAACTATCAGAAACATCTTCAGGGGTTTTATCAATAGTAGCAGCAGGGATTGGGGTTGAAGTTTGTCCAGGATGTAGTATATATGACATGCCACCTGACAGGGTATGGCATTACTGGGTTCAGAGAGCTCAGTCCCCAGATTGGCTGTGTGGTGGCATCCCACACATGTGTTGTACATTCCTGGCCAAGGGTGATGGCTGACTGCATACATGTGGCAGCTGTGACATTGCCACATGACTCACATAAACCACAACTGGACCATAGAGGTGATTCACAGGTTAACTTTGCACATGCTACCCTAGTAGTGTGATTGCCATGGTGAGTACCAACACATAGGGCCAATGGGGAACAACATACTGAAGGTGTGTATGTGTGGGTGTACTGCTACTGTTTCATAGCACTGGCATATATGACGGCACACGTGGGTAAATGCCAGGTAAGACATGTGCAATGTGTCACAGGCAACGTACATGCGTACAGGACAGGCAGTGACATTCTGTCATGTGTAAACTTGACATACGTATCGTACGCTATGCAGATGTCACTAGGAGTCTACAGAAGCACTGTAACTCTGCATTGCAGGTGTAAGCAGTGTTCCAGGGAACCCCAAGCGAACATGCATGCAAACAAAGCTACAGTAAGCAGGGCTGGAAGTAGTGCATTGTACAACAAAGAAGGGGTAACAATAAAGTAACAATGCAAATATGTAGGCACTATCAACATGTACCCAGGAATACACAGCACAGATGCCCATGGTAGAACTGATATTATGTCATAGTTAATTGTGATTTGGATTACATTGGTACTGCACACATATCAACATGCACAAACATCCACATAGCATAGTCGTTGTGGGCAACTTGACACCATTACTGTACATGTCCACCATTGCATATCACTACTTGCGTTAGCTTCCCCCCTGTGCTACCCATATATGCGGCTATCTGTTGACATCCTTACCACCAGCATGCAATTATGTTCAGCTGTTACACTTTGGTACGTACTGTGGGTGCAGATGACAATTCAGGACATTCATACGGTTACCGCATCAGGCATGTTGGGATATACACACAGTCATAGCAGCACACTGTACTGTTACCAACATGATACTACTAATACACTTCTATGTAGTCACCCTGTGCATCAGCAACATGTTTACCTGTTCCCGCAATGATGTTGGAGATTGCAGGAGGTGGCACAGTGTCATCATATGCACAGGGTGTGAATTAGGTATGCCTGAGTCAGCCACTAATACCACCAAATGACATGTGTGTGTATGTGTGTTGGTGAGGGGCAGCAGTACAGGGTGGGGCAGTGTTGGTGCAGTGTGTGCGTGTATGTGGTCACCCTAGGTGTTAACATTTCACATGTGTGTATGCACGCACACAGTTCCACCTCATGGCTGCCATATACAGGGGTTTGTGGACAGCCACAGACTGCACCTGGCAGGTCATACAGATCAGTGTCTGTGGGCACGGACATGGTACCTGTGCCTGGCAGGGGTGCTACGGACCGTATCCAGTACTAAGCCAGACTGGGTACTGTCATCAGAAGTGGGAGTGTGTTGACTGGACACAGGTCCCTGTTGGGACTGTCCAGAGCCACGTGCACGTGGTCTCCTGGGGTGTTCCGATGACAGCACAGACCCAGCATTGCTGGGGCTGCTGCTGGCACTATGAGGGCATGCGCAGGCCTGTTGTCATCCTCGCCGACTGCCAGCTGCTGCTGTTGCTGGCATACGGCCACATCGATGCCACAAGCGCCCGCCATTGCCCTGGCTCATGGACATTTGGTTGTGGAACTGCTGTAATATGTCCCCACGACGTCTGTCTATGACATCAGTGAAATTACGGATAGCATCCGCAATGTCACGCATACTGTCAGTCATGGCTGTGCGACATGCTCTCAGCTCCCTCAGACCCTGTCTGGTGTACCTTTCCATATGCGGCTGTGCCTGCATGACAGCCTGAAACATAGCTGAGGTTGACAGACCTCTTTGG
Source organism: Protopterus annectens (assembly GCF_019279795.1). Lineage (NCBI taxonomy): Eukaryota > Metazoa > Chordata > Ceratodontiformes > Protopteridae > Protopterus > Protopterus annectens. Next base: position 669,320,138 of record NC_056741.1, on the reverse strand, counting down.
GCACATCTGCCAGAGGCAGTACGCCCACGGATGCTCCCACGAGAACCCATGGGTAACTGTCTGTGTGGTACCATCGCAGGACCCTGCCCATGGCTGCTGTATGGGGATGCATGTGCCACAGGTACCACATTACCCTGGTCAATACCCACTGTATCCTGTCCATCACCTAGGGACAATGGTGACAAAGGATGTACTGGCAGGATGACTGTGCGCAATGATGGGGTTGACAGCTGTGTACTGTCAATTGGCTGACCAATGGCGGACCCTGACACACCTTCCTGTACCATTACACAAATATCATCATTACCAGTACCTGTGGCACCAGATTCAGGTTCCCTGCTGCAGGACACCAGAGCAGCACCAGAACCTGTGGGAGGAAGACAGGAAACACAGTTTACAGTCTCCACACATTGTTACCAGTGATGCACTTATGCACACATGCACACATGCACACATGGACATAGGCACACATGCACACAGGCACACATGAACACATGCACACATGCACACAGGCACACATGCACACATGGACACATGCAAATGTGGACACATGCACACATGCACACGTGGACACATGCACACATGGCCACATGCACACATGCACACGTGGTCACATGTACACATGGACACATGCACACATGCACACGTGGTCACGTGTACACATGCACACATGCACACGTGGACACAGGCACACATGCACACATGCACACATGCACACGTGGACACAGGCACACATGCACACATGCACACTTGCACACGTGGACACAGGCACACCTGCACACATGCACACATGGCACAGGCACACATGCACACATGCACACCCTGCAGTATACACACAGAGCACTACTGAGTTACACTAGTGTTACTAGCACTATCAGGACTATTATAGGTATTGTTAAACACACTCACCAGCATGGATGGCCTGCCTTGCTGTAACCCTGGAGGGACCTGCAGAAATGATGAGATTCATGTCAGTGGGCAAAACTGTGCCATTGATACTGCATATGATACAGTGCAGTAGTACACCAGTTGCCTTTCACATGTCACCTGCTGATATTGCCAGTATCACACATGCACAATTACATACTATGATGACAGATACATACCACGGACACACCTTACACATGCATAAACTAACAGTGTACAGAACAGTCAAGTGTACATATGGCATATTACCTGCATGCTCCATGTCGTGCTGCTGTGTGGATCCAGCCTCCATCATGATGTAGGTGTACTGCTGTTGCTGTTCCAGGGCTGGAGCCACAACACTTAGGAGTAGCCCCTCCAGTCTGGTGAGGGGGGGATGTGTGGCCACCCCACTTCCTGTGGCAACCTGTTGCCTGTGGATATCTGACGCATGCTGATGGACACTTCTGATTAAATCACTGCAGTGATGTCGTACCTGCTCATATGTCTTATTATGTGTGCCAATATCATTTACCCTATGGACAAGGTCTTGCCACAGTGCAGCCCTCTCCTGTTGATTCTGACTGGTGCGGGAAAACAGGAATGTCATACTCCCGCACCAGGCTCTGGTGTATCTCCTCATCTTCCGCTGCAGAGTAGGTGGGATTACTCTGACGCGCCATCTCCCTGGAAGAGAACACAAACAGGATATCAGCAGACTATGTCAGCAATATATGGCACACATACTATACATGATACTCATGTGTAGTGATATACTACTACTCCCATATGTTGCATGTGTGTGTGTCATGGTGGATACACAAGTACATGGCCAGATATCAGTGCTCAGCCAACACCTGTGCAACAATACCTGCCACATTCCACACAACATAGTAGCATGCCCCATCGGTCAGCACACACTGACAGGTCCAATGCACAACCTCACTCTGGGGGTTCATCCCAAGATACTGTATGTGGGACACCATCCACTAGTGTGATGTGGACAAAAGTTACTCGGCCTGGATATACATATCCCACCACCACCGGCACAGTAGACTACTTTGATATGTATGTGATTAGACAGTTATTCACTTGTTAGGACTGAGATGGTATCCATGCAGCACACTAGGCCAGTGGAAGCCACAACCCACACTGCTGACCCCTTTGCAAATGCTTACCACGGACATGCCACAGATTGCATGGAACTTGCACACACATTTCTAACCCAGACCCTATGCACAAAGGTAAGGCATCCTGTCCGGTGGACCCCAGACAGAGGCAGACTGTATAACAATAGCAGGAGGCTACTGCAGGACAGAGCAGATTCACATTAAGGGAAGGCATCTGTGGTCAGCACTGGTACTATGCTACGGTCTCTCATAACAACGGCCATGGCCTACTCTGGGAGGGAAATGGCCACAAACACTATGGATAACCACAAGGCCTTCTTCAGTTATGTTACACATATGGACCAAATGCCTCAGATATGCTCTGTGTTAATACACACATACTTAACATTCACCAAACACACAGATATTGGCAACATTCTTGCAGACAGGTTTGGTGCACGTATCCCCCCTCCTTCTCCCCCACCAGTTGAAATACTTATCACAGCTGTATGTAACCTCCCTATCATCTCACATGTCCAGGTGAGGGCCGCCCTCAGCAAAGCAGAACACACAGCATCACTGTGACCTCATGGTATCCCTGGATGTGTGCTACCTGCACTCCAAGAGGACATACAACCGCATATAAGACTGATAATTTATCTTGGCCATACTACAGGATATGTACCTGGACACTGGCATACAGCAACAGTGGTCCCACACCACTAAGGAGGCACCTCGACTGACCCTGGGAACTACCACATCCTATGCATAACCGGCCTGGTCTGCTAAGCTATGGAATTATTCAGTATGGGATGCATATGCAGTGATATCGGGTACCTGCAGACACTTGTTCCCAGCCAGTTTGCCTTTGTGATGGGCTGATCCTGCCTTTTGAACCTGGCTGACCTTTCAAAGCAGTCACTACAGCCATTGCTGAGGGCAACGCACAGACAACTGCTGCCAGGATCATGGCCTAACACTGATTGACATGTAATATATAGTCATCCCCTTTTGGTGGAACTACGTACACACAACATATCACATGGACATACCTATAGATACAGACCTATAACACATTTGGAGGTTTCACAGTATGCACACTATTAACCTGCTACTTTGCATTACCTGTGTTTGTCGCAGCTGGTTGCGTTACCACTGCTTCTGCTTCCTGCTGCTACTGTCACTGCTGACAGCTTAGAGTCACAGTGTGTAGCGTGTTTTTTTTTTTTTCTCTCTGTCTCGGTTTGTCTCTCTCCCTCTGTCTGCTTCCAGACAGTGCAATGAATGTATTGCATGTGTGAAGTGTTAGTACAGGATGCTTTTGTAGGTATCTGCATATGTCCATGTGATGGCCTCTGCACCAATTGTAAGCCAGCATTTGCTAATTGCATACAGCCAGTTGTGTACTGATTGCAGTTCTCACTGTGATTTCAGGACAGTGCTATAAAAGGGTATGTGAGATAGGCGTTGCCCTTTCAGATTGTAAGGGCGGGGACCATGCTGGTATGCTGTGGACACTGTTCTGTGAGTGTAAAGGTTAGTATCACTCTCATGATTCAGGCTGTGTTGTAGATTCACATTTCTCCATTCCTCTCTCTTGTTCCCTGTAGTAAGTGTGTATGCACAATAACACCTACAACTATATATAGATATATATTTTTATATATATATATATATATATATATATGTACATATACATACATTTATATATGTACATTAACTGACATTATTACCTACAAGCTACCAACTAGCACGGCTGTTTCTGTTCACACACTACTATTATGGGAATCCAGTAGTTTTGACAGTAATTCTAAATTACATGCTTTGGGTACTACACATCCCATATTCCCTTTACATTCATCCCTACTATTACATGTTATATTTATTTTAGCACAATGTTCTTGTATAAGAGTCATGGCTTAGTGGTAGGTCATACAGACTACTGTTTCTAAGGTCCTGGGTTCGGGACTGACAGTGGGATTTTATTTTGCTTTTGAACTGACTACAAGACCTGTCAATCAAAGTGACTAAGGCACTTTTAAGCAGTTGTAACCGGGTTTGCGCTGGTTTGCGCGGAGCTCATGCATGCGCACTGGCGGTTAGCTCCACGCACACATGCGCACACCCGCTTACAACTGCTTAACAGTGCTTACTCTGGCACACACCCGCGCTATTTTCTTTGAAAGAAATGAAAATGGGGAGACAGGAAAGTGGTGAAAAAGGGGTCACAAAGAGGGTAAGACAGTAGGGAAACAAGCTTGGGATTTGCAGGAGGGATGTAGGTAAGGCCCATAGCTGCCCATTTCTTCATCAGCAACAGCTGTGCATATGTATGTAATTTGGTGTGACATTTGAAACCTTCCACCCCTGAGAGAGGTGTCAGGACAACAATAATACTTGTTGTACAGCCAATTGTAATTGAGAGTTTCCATGTCCAGCAGACATGTGTGCGGAATGGGCAGCTATGTATGGGGCATCATTTTTTGTGGGTACAGAGTGCCCTTTTTTTTTTTTTTTTTTTTTCAGGTGAGAGTGGTATGTCAGGTGAAGGAAGTCGGTACAGCTGGGGAGTTAGGTTGGGTAGGTAAACAGACAAGACAAACAAGATGCATACAGGGGCGGTGTATGACACGTGTGGGGGGGTTACACAATTGACGGGGACAGAGGTTTGGATATCCAGAGCCCATGAGTCCACAGATGGCAACAGTGGAACTGATATCCCCACCCATAGGCAGTTGCCATTGTTCCTTCACTGCCCAGGATGGGGCTGTGCTGGGGGCTGTGTAGGCCGGGCAACAGGCATGCCCGTAAGTTGTGCTACCTGTGCCTCAAGCTGGCGTAGGGGCTCGAGAACAGAGTCCCGAATCTCCCTACGCACCACAGTCCGGATGCTACGGAGGGTGAGTGGTGGTTCTCCTCCGGCCACACTTGCAGAGGGGGGGGTGAGCCCCATCCCCTGCAGTGCTTCCACCCGCAGGTGGCAGAGGGCCACCGGAGTAGGGTCCAGACTGGGCACTAGTACCAGGTGCACTCGCCAGCTGAGGTGGGAGAGGTGGGTCCGCTGGAACCCGCCTTCCCTGTCATCCTATATTTTGCATTATGTCATGACAGTTTGGGTTAATGACATAATACCATTCACAATTAGTTGTAACAGCGTACATTAGTATTCCCATTAACCAAACACCCAGATATTCACACCATTGAATGGCGAGCATAACACATGCATAATTTTAACAGCAATACACAGTCCAACAACATGCAGGGTTGATTGATGTCAACAGGCCATCAGGTTTGGATGTATGAACAGGGCAGATGCATCAACGGACATGCAAATATATATGATCCAACAGGACGAATGTCCAGGAGTGTTAATTGTGATTGCACATACCATTTTCACGTGGAATGGGTTATATGTGGTTATAGGGTGGGGTGAAGAAAATAATATTAACACCTTCGAATACCAATACATATGCTGTACATTTCTAATAGCTGCACATATATACACACTACTGTTCTAACTACAGTTTTCTATATGATAACTATTTCAACTTGGTGATAGGACTGTTACTGCTACATCAATATACATTTTATTGTTCTTCATACACATTCATATCTAGCTTTGTTCAGCTTCATCATCCTGCTACATTTGCTTTATATAGCTATAGACAAGTGTGGATGTTTGGTATATCAGACAATCATACTATCTGCATATTGCAGACTGAGAGCAACATATCCAGATTTTGGGATACACATTCCAGATGCAGCAACACTTTGAACAGATTTTGCTGTTTGGTTTGGATTCTCATACGCATTTCATTCTGTACTGACTGCAGTATACTTTATTCAGGGGTTATTACTACTGGATTACTGGATTCATGACACTTTCTCACACTCTCTCACTTGTTTTCATTTTACTATTCAGGATGGTACTTACTTCTAGGCTTTATTGACATGTTTTACCTGTAGTTATTACAATCCTTTCCAGCAATCTCACTTCTGTCATGTTTCAGTATTTCAACAGGGATATATTTTACACATGTGATTTCATCATCTTCTGCAGCTGTACTTTTCAGCCTGCTGCAGGTTGTGTACTATTTTCTTACAGGTGGGGCATTTTTATTTCAGAATTTATGTCAGACATTTTCATTTTTCTGTTTGGCTTACAGGCTGCAACACACTTTTGTAATCAAGCAATACTTGCAAACACTTTCACACTGTTACTTGCACATTTTATTACTTAGTGACTACACTGCACTCTTTTGCTGACTGTCATACTTTTATATTTCTTTACAGTTACTGGAAGTGGATTACTGACCTGCCTGGTGGCGCAACTGCACCAGCCTATCACCATAGGCTCTGCGGTTCGCAGAACGGACACCTGCAGCTGTAATATAAATGAAGTAATATTGGAATACACATCTCCATAATATCAGCTAGTTTAATTTCTTACATACATAAATAATTAAATGTAACTTACTCAGTAGTGGGGCATTGGGCATTTGCCGGGCCTCCTGGATCCAAAGGTTCAATTGGTCCTGCTTGCGTCTCTTCAGGCCCGCATGGTGGTGACGTACCTGTTCACCAGTCCTTGGAATCCCGGTGGCACTGGTGAGATCCTGAGCCAACCTGTCCCACGCCTCAGCCCTATATGCTCCCCAGAGGACCTGACCCTGCATGAGTTGGGCCTCATGATTGTGGACTAGGAGCCAGACCATGTACCTGGACTCCTCAATGCCCCACCTCTGTGCTCAAAAGCAACTACCCTCACCTACTCCTGTCATTCTGGCTGCAAGTCAGTTCTACAATCGTTTATGCTGTGTATTCCTGCCCATGGGGCTTATATAGTCCGTTTTTCCCGCACATATCTGTGAGTGGCCATTTTGGAATTGTATCAACTTCACTAAACCTGCATTGTCATGCTCCAGTTGATATTCATTCCTATATATTTGCTATTATTGCATTTATAGGTACTGCTGTCATGGCTTAGTGGTTCAGTACCTTGATTATGGTGTATAGTATCCTGGGTTTGAACCTGGCCACTACTTTTTATTTTTTATGACTGTCTAGACAAGCTGAGGGGTGTGTCTGTGTAAAGGCAGTTTTGATACGGCTTGCTCAACGTTGCCCGTCGGTTAGCTTGTTTGCGCGCTGTGCAGCTCCGCGCAAATGGGGTACGCTGGTTTAAGCCTCATTTGGCTATCAGCATGCATATTACGCTCAGCTCAGTTAGGGGCACATAGATTTAGCGTGTTAAACCAGTGCTCAGCTACGGGCACTCATTTTGCACCAGTTAAACCACTGCTCACCTACGGGCAGATGCACTCACCCTGTTAAACTGTAGCTCAGCTATGGGCACATCTGGCATTTTTTATTGTTTTGTTACCTCACATTTCTTCAATATAAATGGGCTATTTCATTACATTTTACATAAAATGTGATTTTATGTGTACATATTTGTCAGGGACTTGTTTCGTGCTTATTTTGCTAAAAATAAAAATTGGTGTTGTGGGGGCTCGAACCATGAATGCCTGCTCTTCAGCCAACATCTCTATGGCTATGCTATTGCTTCTTGGCTTACTTTGCATATTTAGTTCTTATATGCTTTCCCACTGACTGCTAACTGTATCTGCGCTACGGCACGCCCAGCATAAGCGAAGCGCACTCACGGTTAAACATCTTTACAATTTAAAAAAAAATTATGAGATGTTCATTTGTACATTTTATGTTTGTAGTCTGTGGGGGCATGTGTTGTGCTGTGTTTATTCACATTTCCATGGACTCTGTCGTGGGTGTTTACTTTGGGCACTTTTACTCTTCTGGGGGCATGTCCGCTAACAGGGCTCGGCCTACGGACATGCCCCCTACTGTCTTACATGGACCGTGTTAGCTTTAGGTGTGATTCAGCATGCTCTCATGAATATGCAGAGCATTCTGACATCACTCCGTTTAACTGCAGTCTCCGTGTATGAGTTATAACTCTTACACGGAGACTTCGTGAATCCTGCCCATTGTCTGCATCCATCGGTATGTGCATGGCTTTATATGGCTGTATTTCTGGACTAGTGTCCCAGTTGAACATGTACTTTGCCACTGATGCATCAGCAGATGTCTTTCTACATGTTGCTGACAAAAGGGCATGTTTACTTGCTATCACAGGTCTCACTTACATCCATTATTGTCTTTGGCTGTCTATTTGTGTATTATTGGACCAGAGTCCAAGGTACACTCCCATTTTTCCCATTAGTTTTTATTCCAGTTTGTGTGGTGCAACATAGCATGCAGCTCTTCTGAGACACGCCTAATGACTGTAAGTGGCAATCACTATGTTTTGATGAAAACACCTGGTTTAACCCAAATATGTGTGGCGTGGCAGGTTAATGCACTGTGCTGTAGCTGTGATGGTCTTGGGTTGATGTTTATTTTGTACATGTGTCTGACAATGCTATAAACATATTTAATCATTGCAGCTCTATTTAGCTGAGCTAAGCAAAGCAGCATGGCATGCCGTGCAGCTCTGCACTAAAAAATTATAAAGAAAAATGGGGTGATAGGAAAGTTGTGAAATGGGGACAAGCAGGGGGAAAAACATAGTGAAAGGCAGGTAGGGATGTGCAGGAAGGGAGAAGAAAATAACCATAGCTATCCATTTGTTGTACAGTAACAGCTGTGCACTTTGACAGAATCTGTAGATGAATTTGGACTCTCAAACCCCAGAGAGAGGGGTGAGGGCAACAAAACTGCAGTGTCAACCCAAATGGACCAAATTGCATGTGTCCAGAGGATACTTTTGAAAATGGACAGCTATGTATGAGACAATGTTTTTTTTTTTTTTTGGGACAGGTGTCCATTTTATTTTAAGGTGATAGTGGAATGTTGGGGAAGGGACACAGGTATGTGTGGGGGAGGTAAGTTGGGTAGGTGAGAAAACATTTGCAAACAGAGAAGACAGCAGACAGGGGTGGTGTGTGACACATGGAGGGGGGTAAACACCTTGGATAGGGAGGGTGTTGTGGAATCCAAGTCCCATTTTCCTCCAGACAGCAGTAGCATGACTCATGTCCCCACCCATGAGACTGCTGGCACTGCTCCTTCACTGCCTCAATGGTGGCTGTGCTGGAGGCTGGGCACCAGGGCAATGCTGCTCCACCTGGTCAACCAGCATGCCCTCAATCTGGTACAGGCATTGGTCACAGCCATAGTGGACTATCCTGCATAACAGGACCAGTAGCTCATCCTGGATGGGTACTCTCCCTCTGTCACCACTCCTAGAGGGGGACTCGGCCCCATCCTATGGGGATGTACTAACAGACACAGCAGGTAGTGCTGGGGCAGCAGAGGGAGCACCACCGGTCTGGGTCCCAGACGTGCTGGGACCCAGTTCCTTGGCCGATTGAGGCACGTTAGGGAGATCAGCCAGAACCGGCCTATCTTGACTTGCTGTGGTAAATGAGGTAAAGCAATAAGTTATGGTTCGTAACAACCAAACCATTGTTAGTATTTACAGAATGGAACATCTTATTTATTAATCCAAATACATATTAATGAATATTACATGAAACACAACATTATGTAACGTAACAGTCAGTATGGTAACAGCATGCCAGTGTGAAGTAAACCATAAGGCCAAAAAAACAGTTAGTTTAACAAAATATGTTAATATTGAATTATAATAAAACATAACAATAATCAACCCTATTTTCCAAAATATAGTTTAACAAATTATGTTAATATGAAATCATAATAATACATTACAATAATGAATAAATTAAGATAAGGGGTAGGGAGAGAGAGAGAAAAACATTCCATTAGTGACACTGCAGTTGATATCCCTGACAACACTAGTCATACATACTTTTACAGGTGTGTGCTGACAGTTGTGATTACAGTGAACACAATTCTCCTATAGGTGTTATAGCATGTACATACCTCTAGAGCTGATAGCATGTGACAATAAAGGACAATTACTAACAAATGCAGGTACAGAACTACTCTAAATGGTTTCACATAATGTGGACTTATATAACTACCAGGGTGTTCTGTAAACAGATTTGGTAATACATTACATTCCAGGTAATAATTTATCTGGATAACATGTGACAGATGGATTAGTCAGTTCTAATTACATTACAAGAAATCATGACACTTGAGAGGCATGTTTGTATACGGTAATTAAACTAGACAGCCGTTATGGCTTAGTTGACAGACATGGGAGTAGAATCCAATACCTGTGGCTGCAGGGGACATCTGGAAATATTTATTTATTTATTTACATTTGCTAACTGAGTAGTGTTTGACTGGTTTGGAAAAAAACATTTTCAGCAGACACCTAGAGGGAAAAACTCCAGAACAGTACAAATTAGTTAAGTACAAGTAGTTAAAAAAACAAATATAACAAAAATGCATGTTACAAGATCAGCAAGGATTACAAGGTAATAGCAAACTTTTACATAGTATTTAATAATTGACTGCAACAGCATAGTATGGACAAACAGGAGCTACAGCCATACTGGAATTACACAGTTTTATTTCTGAATCAATAATGCTGATGAACACATTCTTGCTATTGAGTGCTAACATTCTATGAGTTCTAAGTACAATATCTGCACATATGATTTTGGGGAGAGAGAAATTGAAGCATTACTTGACAGATACTGAAAATATAGTGCTACATAGCACTGGATTCAAACCCAGGATTGCGTGGCAAAATGTACAGTGTACAAGGAATTCAACAGACTGAGCTACTGAGTCAGTGTTGACTACAGGGTGACTGATACTTGCCTGGGGACCACCTGGAAACATACTACAAATTGTGCAATACAAGTTACAGGACTTTCCCCTAGCATTCTAGAACTGTTAATAGTGTTATACTACACTGCAGTGACAATAGAACACACATGCAAGGTACACAACCGAACTGCATATATTATTATAGCTTTATTTCACTTTCAACAATGATGGTAAACACATATTATTGTTACTAGTTTGCAATATCTGTGAAGTCTACACACACAATATCTGGCCATGGAGTGGGCTACCTCACCCTTATACCTTAATTACCTGATGTCCGTGGAAGACAGAACATTATGTGACTGATATTGGCCGAGAGAAAGCCTATGAGTTAAACAATGCAGTCTTCAGTCATTAGATTTACATTCTACAGCTATTACATTGTTATACTTAACTGCAGCAACCTTACCTTACAGACTCATTGCATGCAGCTCTACTTCTATGTTTAATGACAAGACAATTCTGATGTACACATTTTCCTTGCTGTTATTGGCATTATTTCTTGTTTTTATTGAACTACAGTTATTATTCATTTATTGCACTACAGCTCTAATTCCACATTTATTGCATTATAGCTCTAATGCCAGATTTATCGCACTGGAGACTTTATTGTATATACTTTATTGCAGTTAATGCTTTATTCTTTCTTGCTTATTGCACAACAGTTGGCATAATACAGCCATACTCACCATGCTCACTGCACAACCTGGCCAGGTGCCTGGCATGATACTTAGCATTCTGAGCCCTCTCAGCTGCAGCTGTTGGGAGAGAAGCACATCATTATGCATACCAGGTTTGCAGACATTCAGATTACATATTGGTAAAACAGAGGAAAAAAATACTTACATATTTGTGGGACATTCACTGCCCTTGTGTCTTGGATTAAGGTGTTCAAGGTTCTCCTCTTTTGCCTTTTCATGTCATCATGGTGGTGACAACAATGTTCACCTGTGTGAGGGATACCAGTTACACTGCTCACCTGTGTGAGAGATACCAGTTACACTGCTGAGTTCTCTGGCCAACTGGTCCCAGGCCTCCGCCTTACAGTCTGAGCCCTGGAATTCACCCTGCAGTAGCCTATCTTAATGTTTTTTTACAAGGAGCCCAACCATGACCCTGGACTCCTGAATGCCCCTCTGCTGTGCCCAAAAGTGCACACCTTCTCCAACACCATCAGCCATACCAACAGATGATTGAACTCCAATGAATTCTGCAGAATTCCCACCTAGTGCTCTTAACATAGACTGTTTTCTTGCCCTTACATGTCATTCAGCAACATTCAAAAAAGTGTTGCTTTGCTTAGCAGCGCTCAAGCCAGCCAGCCAAGCAGAATGGGGCAACACAAAAACACACACAATTGTGATTTTAGTGAAGCTGAGCACTGCACAAATATTGGCAGCCGTTACCATGTTTATGTGGTGGTTAGCAGGTTTAAGCACAGTTGTGCAATGTGCAGTGGAGCCATATTTTAAAATTGTGTCCATAACGTGTGCAACAAAAATACATTAAATACAGACAAGTTCTGACTTCCATGTATTCAAACCCTGGACCTACTACACATACAGCTGCAACTCTACCCATTTAGCTGCATGGATATTAAGATAGCCAGTATACCTTCACATATGTCACTGAGCTTCCTGTTAGCAGTGCTGAGCACCTTGCCATGCAAACATGCTTAAACACACCAATAAATAAATAATTAATTATGCCCAGTTTCTATTTTTAGATGTCTGGCTGGTGTCAGCTATGTATGTGCTCCCATCTACTTAGCTGCACTGCGCAAATGCCAAATTAAGAAAAAAAAAATAAAATGTCATTATGCTTAATAATTACATCTGGTTTCTATTTTTAGATGCCTGGCAGGTATCAGCTGTCTACATGTAAGCACAGCTTGGGATTGCTGCACTCCTTGATGCGCCACAGAAACATGCAATTAAAAAAAAAACACAGGACATTATAGAACATCATAACATTTACACATTCAACATTTGACACACTGCACAACATTGCTACTGTGGTGGGGACCATTGCAGGGAGACTCAAACTCATCTGCAGCCACATTTAGCCACTATACCTCTCCCTACACTGTTTCAATATAGGTTGATAGGTTGATAGGTTGATAGGTTAGTACTAAGCTAACTGCCCTTGCAAGCCATTTTAAGCTTAGCCAGTTATCCCTTGTGAGACTCAAACCCTGCACCTTGTGTTTGTAAGGCAAGCACCTTAACCATTAGGCCACCCTCCCATGTTCCTTGGCTCTCCCTTGGCAGTGCACCATTGTTAATATGCATGGCATGCTGCCGAGTTGGGACCATGGCCATGTACATAGATACATTCTGTGTAGGGTCAACATGGTACCTACATGGATTTTATTAAAAAGGAAATACACTCCGGGTATCACTTCTGTGACTCTGCTGGACAGGGGCACAGGAAATTAACTTTCTTGGGTGGTGTAAGCCAGAGAACCTTGTTGGCTAGGCTTACTTAGGCCCTGGGGCCGATAGCCTAATACCTACCTATGAACGTATACACCTATGGAGTATGTTTTAATGCAGATTATAGACATTGTGAACTTTAAATCTAAATGTTTCTTTTGGTTATTAGTGACCTCTACCAGCCATCAGAATAACTCTTCTCTTCTGGTTAGGTGCGGGGACACTTATAGTTTCTAAAACTTCTCATATATGCACAAATAAGGATACATGGAAAAAAACTTATTGGTACCTATAAAAGTATTTATATTGTCATCTGGCTTATAGGCACTACTATTGGGAAATCAGTTCAGCTCCAAGATAATTACTCCACTACTTAGTAATTATAGTGTAATTAGCTAAATGTGGTATTAAAAATTGCAACATGGAATATAAAAGGAATCCAACAATCTAATAAAAGAAAGCTTTTTTGCTTACAGATCTGACACACAGATCATACTAATTCATGAAACTCATATGACTAAACATCAGTGGCCAAACTAAAGAAAAAGATCCACAAACAGTGCAGGAGTTGCAATTTTAATAAAATAAAAAAAAAAAAAACACAGACAATGTAATAGGCACTTTTCTTAATAGTCACCAGGACATAGACTGTTGATCATGCAATCTAGTTTGTAAGTTGAAAGAGTTAAAAAAACTTATTGTTATTTTTAACTTATATTCTCCTTGTAATAATAAGGGTGATGTGCAGAGCTGTAGTAACTACAGAGGGATTAAATTGATCAGTCACAGCATGAAGTTATGGGAAAGAGTACTGGAAGCTAGGTTAAGAAGGGATGTGATGATTAATGATCAGCAGTATGGTTTCATGCTGGGAAAGAGCACTACAGATGCAATGTTTGCTCTGAAAGTGTTGGAGAAGTACAGAGAATGTCAGAAGGAGTTGCATTGTGTTTTTGTAGACTTAGAGAAATCATATGACAGGGTGCCTAGAGAGGAGTTGTGGTATTGTATGAGGAAGTCATGAGTGTCAGAGAAGTATGTAAGAGTGGTACAGGATATGTACGAGGGTAGTGTGACAGCGGTGAGGTCTGCGGTGGGAGTGATGGATGCGTTTAAGGTGGAGGTGGGGTTACATCAAGGATCAGCAGTGAGCCCTTTCTTATTTGCAATGGTGATGGACAGGTTGACAGACGAGATCAGACAGGAGTCCCTGTGGACTATGAGGTTTGCAGATGACATTGTGATCTGTAGTGAGAGTAGGGAACAGGTGGAGGAGACCCTGGAGAGATGGAGATATGCTCTAGAGAGAAGAGGAATGAAGGTCAGCAGGACTAAGACAGAATATATGTGTGTGAATGAGAGGGAGGATAGAGGAAGGGTGAGGATGCAAGGAGTAGAGGTGGCGAAGGTGGATGAGTTTAAATACTTGGGGTCAATAGTTCAGAGTAATGGTGAGTGTAGAAGAGAGGTGAAGAAGAAAGTACAGGCAGGATGGAGTGGGTGGAGAAGAGTGTCAGGAGTGATTGTGACAGACAAGTACCTGTAAGAGTGAAAAGGAAGGTCTGCAAGAGGGTAATGAGACCAGCTATGTTATATGGGTTGGAGACAGTGGCATTGACAAAAAGGCAGGTGTTTGAGCTGGATGTGGCAGAGTTAAAGATTTTAAGATTTGCACTGGGTGTGACGAGGTTGGACAGGATTAGGAATAATTATATTAGAGGGTCAGCCCAGGTTGGAAGGTTTGGAGACAAAGCCAGATAGGCAAGATTATGTTGGTTTGGACATGTGCTGAGGAGGGATGCTGAGTATATTGGGAAAAAGATGCTAAGGATGAAGCTACCAGGTAACAGGAAAAGAGGAAGGCCTAAGATAAGGTTTATGGATGTGGTAAGAGAGGACATGCAGGTGGTTGGTGTGACAGAGCAAGATGCAGAGGACAGGAAGAAATGGAAACAGGTGATCCTCTGTGGCGACCCCTAATGGGAACAACCGAAAGAAGATGATGATGATTCTCCTTGCAATAATCACCCTGAATTTTATTTAAAAATATTTAATCAGCTGAATACATTTAGAAATTGTTAGTTATTGTTGGTGGAGATTAGAATGTAGTAATATACCCTACATTGGATTGTAAAGGTAGCACCATCTTTAATGATATTAAAACTGCTTTAGTAATACTGGATATAATGGATAAACTTAATTTATCAGACTCTCTCAGATTTGCAGACCCACCTCAAAAAATAGCTGTACATTTTATTCACCATGCTATAAGACATGAAACAATTTGTTTAGTATCTAATTACAATTTAAATTCAGTAACAGAGATAAAAACAGATCCAAGAACTAACTCAGACCATTCTAGGCTGAAATTATATATTAACTTAGACCTCCCTCATAAAAATAACATGCACTTTAAAAAACGGCTTTGAATCTCAGCATTATTCAATATGAAAATCTAAAAGAGGACTTATCTACTATGTTAATACAATTTTATAATGAATACCAAAACACGATATTAAATTGTTCATCCAAAGAGTGGCAGCGAAATCACAGATAAGAGGTCATCTTATCAGTAAAGAAACGTATATTAAAAAGGAAAATAAATACTTTGAAGCAGATATTCTCAAAAATATTGAAGGTCTACATACAGAACAGCTACACAAACACAACACTAATACTGAGTAAGAACAATAAATTAAATGTATTTATTTGACATAAATAAATAAATACATAAATAATACTGAGTTAGCACAAAAAATTAAATCACCGAAGCATGCACTTCTTATTTTCTGCAATAAACAACTCTCTTACATGAAAACAAAACACTGGTCCACTACGCAGAATAGATACAGATACCATCAAAATTCCTGTCCAAAATACTAAAATTTAACAATTCCTCAACATATATTAAAGAAATAGCTTTTAAAAATATAAACTACACTAAAGAAAAAGACATTGCAGATGTTTTAGAATGCCTTTTCTCAATTACATAATAACCCTGAATCCTCTAAGATAACCAAAGTAACAACAGCTTATATGGATTGGTTAATATTTTCTACTTTAATTAAAAAACAATGAAAACTATTAGCTTTATCTATCTCATGTAAGGAAATACAAACTGCAATTAGAACCTTGAAGATGGGAAAAGCACCCAGACCAGATAAGTTATTATCTAAATTCTATAAATATTTCTCAGATATTCTAGCAAAAAATCTATATATGTTTTTGATACTATAATAACAGATGATATAAAAGATGTATATTTAAACAGATCAAAATATTTCCTAATCCAAAAATCCTACAAATATTAAAAATTACCACCCTATTGCTTTAATAAATGTAGGCATTAAAATTGTATCATCAGTACTAGTAAATTATATCAAAAAGATATTACACACAATTATTTCACTTCTCCAGTCTGGAGATATTAAAAACAAACTTCTGACCAATCACTCACACTACACACACACACACACACACACACACACACACACACACACACACACACACACACACACACACACACACCACAATTTGCATTACAAAAGCAAAACTACATGTTTTACTCTGTCTCTTGATGTACTAAATTTCAATTCATGTTTTAAGCAAAATGGGATTTTTGAACCAATTCATTAATATTATAAAACAACTATACAATAATATATCAGTCCAGTTTGTTATTGATAACTATCTTACTAACCCTATTAGTATTAATAATGGAGTATGTCAAGATTGCTCACTGTTACCCTTCCCTGTTTAACTTATATTTTGACCCCATTTGAATTATAATTGTACAGATATTTCCAATCTAGAGCATTTATAGACAGAATATTTTTGCACATATTTGGGGATGTCATACAATTGTGACTCACCCACAGATAGACAAATTAATATAAATAAATGGTTATCCATCCAAAATTATATATACATCCATCTATCTATCTATCTATCTATCTATCTATCTATCTATCTATCTATCTATCTATCTATCTATCTCTGTGTGTGTGTGTGTGTGTGTGTGTGTGTATGTATGCATATATGGACTTAATTTAATTCCTACCTAAAATAGCTATAATTAAAATGCAAATTTTTTACGTAAAACATTTTTAAATAAAATAGAAATAAATCTTTAAAAATGTATCTGGCACACCAAAGAAATCAGGATAAAATATAACAAGTTAGCAGCACACAAATCATACAAAGGACTCAGTTTACCAGATTCTTATCTTTATTATCTAAGAACTAGAACACAAATAATTTGGTATGCTGTAAACATAGATCCTAAAAAATAAAGCTGGTCTCTGCATATGCAATGATCTGGTACAAAGACCTACTTTCATATCACTGAAATATTACATGTATTCCATTCTTAGATATTAATGATATATAAATATGAAAATGCATAATTTCTTCAAAGAAACATTAAAATATCTCCATAAATTAATAAATTATCTGAACCTAAAAGAGGAGGTTACTTATTTATAACCTATCAATCAAAACCCTAATATCAATCCAAACATCTCCCCATTAGACTTAACAAAATTCTCACTGATTAAAAATAAAACAATCTGAGATTTTGTATCAATAAGATCTAACTCTGTAGAATTTATAAGGTGCAAATTAAACCTGCCTATAGGATATTTGGCTGTCATATCCGAAATAATTTATTTGATTTATTCCAAATATACATTTAACCATTACATTGTTCCCATAGTCAATTTTCTACAAGACTTTCTATGCATATTAACTCAAAATAAACCACTGTCAAAAGCATATAAACTAATGATTCAAATAAAGATCAAAGATAAATATCTAAACACCTCAATTTGGCAAAAATATGACCATACTCTTTAGGATGCTACTATAGTAAGCAATTCTATAAAACTAATATCATATTTATCCCACTTAAAAATGTTATTTTACTCAATTTTTATAAGTAATACATGCTTAACACCAGCTAATAAGGCATTATATTTTCCTAATAAATCTTCAAATGTGAGGCACATGGTAAGGTTAATGTAGATATAATGCATAAAGTTTGGTCATGTTCATATATTTAAGTGTTGTGTCAAACACTTATAATGAGAATTAAGCTATAATCCCCTACATCAAAGCTGATTGACTTTGTTACATCTTCCTTCTGCTAAGTATCATGAAGACAATTTAGACATAATAATTACTACCTTATCTCAACTAAAACTTTACATTTTACAAAAATGGCTAAACAGGAAAATGATAAACTGGTCTGAATTTATGATAACAGCAACTAAATATTTAAAAGTTGTTTATACCAATGCAACAGCAAATACAACAGAAAGGATTGATGGAAGATAGGTGGTCTAGATTACTAACAATATTCTCATGACAATAATTGCAAATTGTTCACTTTATATTTCAGTAACCTTAGATGATGTATCTTAACCTATAAATAGTCTTCTTTTAATAACTTACACAAATGCTTAATTCAAATTTCATAAAAAGAATTGTATTAAGCCTGGCAATATGCATATATATATATATATATATATATATATATATATATATATATATATATGTACACACACACACACACATACACCTTCAAATTTCAGAATTACCCTAATTCTTGTTAAGTTTACTCTTAATTTACAATGTATTCTTGTAAATAGTTTTGGGGTAGCTTTTTTTTTAGGGGCAGGGATTAGGGCTGTTGTTGGTGTGGTTGTTTTCTGTTTGTGTTGGATCACTTTTAAGATTTTACTTACTTTATATTGTCTAATCAAAAATAAATTAGATTTATTGTCTGTTGATAACTTGGTAAGGGTTTTTGCTACTGTTCTGTTTATATTTATCTATTTATGCACTTTTTTCCTGTATTTTCTGGATTATCAAAAATTTCAGAATGTATGTATATATGTTGCTTGCCAAAATATCACAGCATGACACAAACCAGGGACATTCTTGTACCCTAAATCATTACAGTACTAAGTGTAGGTTTCCATAATATACAGCTTTCACAAAAATAAAGACAAATTACAAAATGGAATATCAAACACAGTGTTTAAAATGTAAATAAAAGATGAGGGACAAATACTAAGTTGCTGATTGCAGCGTAGTATTAGAGATAATGTGTAAAGGCTGAGACATCTGGCAAATAAATGATGGTTTTAGCTATATTCTGTGGAGAATACTATACTAGTCCTAAATTAAATGAGAACTTTGGAAGACATATTAATATGATATTTTTTTATGAAAAAGAAGATAAATAAGTATTTGTCAATGCAACACTGTGACTTGCATAATTCATGGAATGTGACAATATGTTATATGTGAGGGGTAAACAGAGACAGAGAGGGCAGGACAAAAAGAATTATAAAGAAACATACATCATACAAGCCAAAGCATGATATGAAATGTTTGTTGTGGTAATAGTTTGCCTAAGTTAAGAGCTGTATGAGTTTTATTTAAGTCCCTTGTTTTCTC
Source organism: Protopterus annectens (assembly GCF_019279795.1). Lineage (NCBI taxonomy): Eukaryota > Metazoa > Chordata > Ceratodontiformes > Protopteridae > Protopterus > Protopterus annectens. Next base: position 669,300,439 of record NC_056741.1, on the reverse strand, counting down.
ATGCATGTCTGGCTTAATTACTATATCTAGCATTGCTTTTCCTGTGGTTTTAAATGTACTGCACTGAATGAATTTGACATTGCATGAGATGGACAAAATTAGTGTTCAGTTTAAAGATGAAAACATGGAGATCTTGACCTAGCAACATACCTCCACTCAGAATTCAGTATTTCACAGTGTGCGCAGAGTGACTAAGACCTATCTTTCTTTTCTACAAGTTCTTGTATTCCAATAGAAATTCATATCAATATTTTATATTGAAAAGTACTTTTTGTGATCATAATTTATTTTTGATGACATTTTCTTGTTAACTGCACATTATGGAAATTTTATGGAGAAGCCGTTTTGCTTAAATTGTGGTCATACCTCTCAACCTCTTAAAGCAAGAAATCTGGACAAAGGCATAAATAATTGGAGGACAAAGGCCCAAAAATGGAGACAGTTTTTAAATATTCTTCTTACAAATTTAGAAAGTTGATAGGATAACAGGTTTTGCATTAAGATATATTTTCTGAAGAGTATGAAGTCAAATGACTTTCATTATTTTCTGACTTCATTCCACAATGACTTTCCAACAATTTGCCAGGAAACTGCAATTGTATGAGAAATATACCAAAATATGAGGCAAAAATCTGTACAGTTGAGAGGTATGATTGTGGTGTTAGTATGAAGGTGGAATTAAGTATGATGTTTGATTATTAGATGTTTCATACTAGGTAACAGAATTGTCATCAGACTGTTGTTAAAGCTTGCTGCATCTCTATGTACTAGTACACTGCAGCTTTGTCATGTTTGAGTGGTTGGATGGTATAAATATTTCTGTTACTTTTCTCTTTTTAACATTTCTTCCAGTACAGGCCCTCTACTTCCTTTACTTTACATATATTTCTTTATGACCATATAACATACCTCTCAACCTCTTAGTGCAAAAAGTCTGGACAAATCCTAAAGCAATGGGAGAAAAGGCCCAAAAATAGGAATATATCATAAGTACTGCTTTTATCAACTTAGAAAATTGTTATAACAACAGGATTTGTGTTAGCATGCATTTTTGAAGGATATAAAGTCTGAAACTCAAATGTATGTAATTATTTAGTGACTTCAATCTTCAGTGATTTCCGGAAAACCATAGATTTTGTAAGGAACAGACCAAAAATATAGGACAAAAATCTAGACATCCTGTGAAAATCTGGACAGTTGAGAGGTATGCCACATAAACATTCTAACTTACTAGGCGGGTCTAGCAGACTTCATATATTTTTATCTTAATCCAAATTTCCACGTTTTCTGCAGATCATTTGTTTTCTTAACTGTGCAATGTATAAATTATGAATTAATTTGCAGTTGTTTACTTATACTATATCATTTTTGCATGATCCATATTGTAAAATTCATAAAATATTTTTTGGTGTATCCTCTGGTCAGAGTCATGGCTGAAAATGATCTCTGGGCCAACCCACTTACCTGGTTAGCAAGTTATTAAACACAAACAAAAATAAAAATGAGACACACACACACACACACACACACACACACACGCGTGCAGCTTCATGTTACTGATACTCATTCAAGAATCTCAATGGCAATACTCAGATCTGCTCTGAGTTACGGCACAATGACACTAAATATACAGAACCAACTGATATTGCCAACATCCTGGCAGATAGGTTCAGTGCTAACTTTACCTCCCCTCTCACCCCCTAAAGAGCCCATATCTATACCAGAAGAATGCAAAGTTCCTGTAATCATGGCTGCACAGGTAAAAACCTCACTCTCCAAAGCCAAAAACACAGCATCCATGGGAACTGACAACATCCCAGGTTGCCTTCTACTTGAACTACTGAATGAACTGGCACCCCACCTAAGTACCATGTTCAGTCATAGCCTCACCTCAGGCTTTGTGCCCATTGAATGGCACACCGTGATGGTTATCCCACTCCACAAAGGGGGAGCCATGACAGATCCTGGGAACTACTGCCCCATTAGCCTGACGAGCCTGGTCTGCAAGGCCATGGAACGTATCATCATGGAACTCATAAACAAAGACATTGGAGATCTCCAAACTCTGGACCCCACACAGTTCGGGTTTGTAAAAGGCAGATCATGTATCCTAAACCTGATAGACTTCTTTGAAGCAGTCACCAAAGCCATAGATGAGGGTAAGGTGGTTCACACAGCCTATCTAGATCTCGCCAAGGCGTTTGACACCATCCCCCACTCTGGAATTATAGATAAACTCACTAAACTAAGTATAAATCCCTATGTCACAAGATGGGTTGCCAACTGGCTTACTGACAGAACCCACACTGTGAAAGTAGCAGACTCCAAATCAGACTTCAGACCAGTGACAAGTAGAGTACCACAGGGTTCAGTCCTGGGTCCTCTCCTGTTTAGTATCTACTCCTCTGAAGTACAGGCTAACACAGGAGGTCTTTGGCTAACTAAGTTCACAGATTACTGCAAACTAGGAGCCATAATTGAAACTCCTAATGATGTGGATATCCTACAAAAGGGCCTCACTGAGACAGATGCCTGGTGTCAAAGCCAGGTCTCAAGCTCAATGCCAAAATGTGCATTGTCATCCCCTTTTGGTAAAAACTCTGTACCCATGAACTACCACATAGCCGGTAGTTTACTTAATACCACAAGTGTGATAAGAGACCTTGGGACACAGGTGGACACTAGTCTCTCCTTTGATAATCACATCGCCACAGTGGTCAGGAAATCCTTCTACATGGCACAACTCATCACAAAAGGTTTCTCATCCAGAAAAAAAGAGGTTATTGTTCCCCTCTACTCATCACTTATTAGACCCATTATAGAGTACAACGCCCCTTTTGGTATGTACCTCACAAGACATCTACAACAACTGGAAAGGCCACAGAAATACCTCACAAAGAGGATTACTGGCATCAAACAGATGCCCTACGCAGATCGTCTCAAAAAACTCCAGCTTTACTCCATCGCATATCGCCTACTTAGAGGCGATCTCTGCCTAACATACAAAGCTATGTCAAACCCAGAGCTGTTGTACATGCTCCACTTAAAGAAATCCCAATCCCTCCAAGCTACATGATCTAGGAACCTGAACCTTGTCACCACAATAAACATAACATGCTGGAGGGATAGATTCCTGTACCAGAGACTTCCCATGCTCTGGAACAGACTACCTATCTATGTCAAACAGAGCTCCTCATTAGCACTCTTCAAGAAAAATCTTGATGATTGGATGGGTAATAGGAAATTCACCCCAAGGATCACTTATGTGGTTCTGCTTAACAGGACACAGGAAAATAATTTTCTTGGGTGGCGAAAGCCAGGGTACCATTTTGGCTAGGCTTGTGTAGGCCCTAGGGCCAATAGCCTAGTACCTACCTATGAACCTATTATCTCAACCTCAGTAACTAGATGCCCTGTATGATTATTGCTATGCAGAATGGAAGACGACTGCACTCAAAATATTTGTGCAGTCAATAGAACTCCTTGTATCCCATAATATGGGTGTTTAGTCCTCCACACCTCTGATCTGTGCGTGCAGAGGGGTACATTTAATCTGGAAAAATGTAGAATGCAATAGCATCTCTGTAGTATAGACAGAGGGAAATCTACCTATGACCATGGAAACCAGGGTTCAATTAGCAGTCCCATCACTGGAGGAGCTGATGAGGGGAGTGAAAGGTGGTAAGGGACTATGTCAACTCCCTTCTGTCAGGGCGATGGATAGGGATTCATGATGGGGCAGAGTGTACCCATTGTGTTGCCAGGATTTTGGAGAGCATAATAGAATTTATGGGATGCCAGGATGAGCAGAGCCAGGGAGGGGAGGTGATGAGTAGCTCACCCACAGAGGTGGACCATGGCCTCATAGTGCTCCACTGCATACATTTGAGGGTGGGTCCCAAGATAGGCAAATTACCACACAGTGGGGGATGTTTGCCTCTCGTGGTTGGAGAGTCTGGGACCAAGCCTGGAACTAGCATAAATGGTCAGGGAATAAGCATCCATCGATCTGCAGTATGATACTCTCTGCCTGGTCAACCCTCCCTTCACTGCTGCCAGCTGAAGGGGAGTGAACAGGCCAGCTGGATAGCCAAGGAACTGATGGACAATGGGGAATGGACAGAAGATAAAAAGAATGTACAATACAACACTATGCTGAGTTTTAGTCACTGCAATGGTAAAATGGGTTATAAGTGACTGAACATTAAATGTCAATGGTGATCTTTAAAAGTGAAACACATACAAACACACACACACACACACACACACACACACACACACACACACACACACACACACACACAAACACACACACACATTATGTATGCATATATGGTTCCACTTTAAATAATCGAATGTTCAGAACATCGACGTTCTGATCATCGAGACCAGAACATCGAAGGTTTAAAGCAGAAGTGCCAGGTAAGTGAGATTGTGGAATGTTGGGTGTGTATGCAGGGCAGCAAGGTACCCTGCATGTTTTGTGTGTGTGTGTGTGTGTGTGTGTGTGTGTGTGTGTGTGTGTGTGTGCCATCTGAGTGTTGGCATTGCAGGTAGTGTACGGGAAATCTCCCTTTTAGTGCTACCGCATATAGTGGTAAACTGGAAATTTCCCTTACCCCACTGTAGTGCGATCTCAGAGTTGGAATATTAAAGTAGGGTGGTGTGGGGGGCACATAGTTTTTGTGATTTTTTTGTTGTTTTTATGTTTCATTTTGAACCTTCGATGTTCTGGTCTCGATTATCAGAACGTTTATGTTCTGAACATTCTATGATTCAAATTGAATCCGCATATATATATATATATATATATATATATATATATATATATATATACATATATTATATATATGTGTGTGTGTGTGTGTATGTGTGTGTATACACACACACACATACACACACACACACACACACACACACACACACACACACACACACACACACACACACACACACATATATATATATATATATATATATATATATATATATATATATATAATTTATTTAACATTTGTTTACCGGGAAAGTCCGAGTGGACACAGGTCCATTTTCAATGGAGGCCCGAGGAGAAAAGCTGCAGCAATATGAAAACAAACATTACACCACAAGAAAATTACAGAGTACAGGTCAACAATGAAAGTACACATTGCAAATATAAATAACCTGAAAGAGATGACATATATATATATATATATATATATATATATATATATATATATATATATATATATATATAGATATAGAGGTCTACTTCTAAATCTCTTAGCCCATAATATCGACATTCATAATCTCGAGACAACAATACCGACAGAAACACAATCACAAACAGCTGAAGTTTCCAAAGCAAGTGAATACTTGCCCAGCATGTAGAAATACTCCCTTTTCCCTACTGGTGTGCGATCCCGGAGTTGCTATATATAGTTATGGGGGTGTAGGGGTGCAGTCCCCCATATTGGAGGGTGTGGGGGTTGTAGCGCCCCACCTAGGTGGTTGTTATATTGGCCGGTGAGTTTGCATTCAGTGTTAGACAAGTGTTTACTTTACTTGCCCTTGGTAACTTCAGCCATTTGTGATCATGCTGCTGTTGGTATTGTTGTCTCAAGATTTTTAATGTCGGTATTATGGGCTACGAGATTTAAAAGGTAATCCATAAAAATAGATACTTAGATATATAGATCCAGATATATATAGAAATATAGATATACACACAAACACACACACATATATATATATATATATATATATATATATATATATATATATATATATGTATAGAGAGAGAGACACACACACACACACACACACACACACACACACACACACACACACACACACACACACACACACACACACACACTCACACATATAACACACTCACACATACATTAGAGAGAGAGAGAGAGAGAGGACCATAATATCATTGGAATAACATGGCAATTGAATTACAGAATGATTTATGCCTTGCAAATACCCACCTTCAAGCTGCATCAAATAGGTCATTTGGTCAGTCTTGAAGTAAATTTATGAGTATCCATCCAATCATCCAGGTTTAATTTGAAGGATGCTTTGATGTCACTTTATCTTTACTTGCAGAAAAAAAAAAAAAGAAAACATATGCCATAGGTGGCAAAGGTGCTAGGTAATAAATTTGTCATGTAAATTTGAGCAAGCCATGTAATCAGCATGTTTCATTTATTTGTTTATGGAGATTTAAGTTTGAAGGTTTGTTAACAGAGTAACTATTTGACTTGTTTAGATACGGGAGATTAAGTAAATGTAAATAGCAGTTGTGTTGTTGATATTTCTGGTCATATTACAAGCAAATTTAAATAGCTTATCATAGAGTCTGAGGATGTTTTTCTGTTTGAAATCCCTGAATTACAAATTATTGACTTCAGGGGTTTTAAAGATTTTGATAGAGAGAGAGTTGCAAGTTTATGGTCAGACTTAAGCCAGAATGGAAAAGTTAGAGAGGTGGGTACATAAGGTTTAAAATCATATGGCAGAAGACTAAACAAGTATTGAGGATGGAAATTAAGTGTGAGTTACACCTAATTTTATGGATGGTAAAGTTCCCAAAGGAACAATATGAAAATATAATGGGGGTTAAGGATCAAAACATTGGGAAGATAATGGACAGAGTAGAGTGGATGATGTGCTTAAAGTATGACCTTGATTTGCTTGAGCTGTGTTTGTTCATTTTTCTGCTGCATTTTGCTACTGCTTGAGCAGTATTTGCTTGAAGTGTTTTTGCACATCACTTATTTGCTCTCTAATTATTGTAGCAAAGTCAGAAGGCTGAAAGTAATGTTATTAATTTTACTCATACAGTATGAGTTATGAGTGTGTGAGAAAGAGCAGTCACTATTAAATATTTTATAATAACAGTAATAGTCTGTCAATAAGTTCAGAACATTAAAGCTATGAGGGGCCAATGAGCTTTTTCTAATATCCACTCATATTCCGTTTGCCAAATGTGGCTTGAGCAAGCCATGTAATCCGACAGTGCTCCTATGTCATCCCTGAAAAAAAATGATTGTACCTAGTGGCTTTTACTGGTTAACAAATAAAGAAAAAAAATATGTTTACTCTTCTTCTGACTTTGAGCAATCTCAGAATGAGAATAACTTGGAGCAATCTCAGAGTAAGAATATCTGACCTGCAGAATCTCAGAGTAAGAATATATAATTGTGTGTGTGCGCGTGTGTGTGTGTGTGTGTGTGTGTGTGTGTGTGTGTGTGTGTGTGTGTGTGTGTGGACAAAGCCAGTACATGGAGCCTTGCCTCCCCTCCAAGACTACTTATGTTTCTATTCTTCACAAATGCATAAAGTGATGATATACAGTAGTTGAGTATACAAGCAATAATGCCTGACAGGGTGGGCTTCATACTGAAATAGCTGACTGTCCAAGAGTGTTGTGAGGCACAGTGCCACAAACAGAGGGCCTTATTAACTCTAGAAGGTCTGCCCCTGTTTCATATCCTACACCACCTTAGTAATGTATACTAACCCTAACCCTGCCCCTGCACCTAACTTAGCCTTACACCTTAACTTAGAAAAACCCTCTTTGTAACACCACTACTACATAAGGCAGGCTCAGATGCAGACACAAACACCAAAAAATATGCATAATACTAAAGATATACCCATATCTAACTCTTACTCTAAACCTAACCCTCCAATTCTCACATAAACCCTTTCCCAGCCCAACTACCAACTGACTTATCTCTGTCTACATTCTGAACTGTCTACATTTTGACCTGTTAATATTCAGACCTGTATACATTATGATAGTGCCCTTCTGAGTGTCTACATTCTGGTGGTTATAATTGGAGACGTGATCATAACCCTTTATATAATACATGTAATGCCATGATTAATTTCTGAAATCAGTAAAAAGATAAACTTGTTAAGCACCTCTCAGATATACCTATCATGAGACCTGATGTTAACAGCACGTAGGAGTGCTTAATAGGAGTATTAAGAATACCTAAGCACTTTTAAGATCTGGTCTCACACTGTGGACTAACAGTGGACAATGCCAGCTGACAAAGTACAATGGCAGAAAGTAAAAGAGCTTTAAAATCTATTAGATAATTCTTTCTGCCACATTTATGATCAAAATGTGAAGCAGAATGAAGTAACTAATAGCTCTTAAAGATATTTGCTCTTTACAGGGGCACTTCATTTCTGCCTGCTGTCTGTCTGGCAGAGCAAAATGTTTACTGGCTGTTAAAGACTTTGCACTCCTGCATTTTCTTTCATTTTTCCTTCTTTTCTTTGTCAGTCTTGCACGTCTGTCAGCCATCTGTTTGGTCAGCCAAATGGTGTTGATTAAACAGATATTAACCAAAGTACCATTTGACAAGGCTACCAGGACCTATTTCTAGAGAGGTGTCTGTGGGAGAAAATGGGGTAAAACTGGAGCTGAATTTCTTGGCCAATAGGTTTGCTATGTCCTCAGGGTCATTATAGTTGGCTTCATTTGCAATTAGCTTGGCACATTGGTGTGTATTGGCTTTGAAGTTTTGGACATAACTGAAGAATGCCTTGCTATTTTCCTTAGCCTAGGAGGCTGCTTTATCTCAAATTTGGCTTTGGTTGATTAATTATTCCACAGAGTTGTGTGTTTCATTTAATGAGGGCATTCTTGCTGATTATTGCTGGGCATTAGACTTCTGATTTTTGGCTAGAAATTTCTTCCTTTTGTTATATAATCTATTGATGTTGTGATTCCACAAAGCTGGCTTGTTTTTTTGAGTTTGTTATGAATTCATTTCAGGTAAGTACTCCAGCCTCTACACAGCTATATATGTGATTATAGAGAGTTCTTGTGAATGATTCAGTCTAAATAGCAGTGTTCCCTGGCTTTGGTGAAGCTTGAAATTTTGCCAAGGTGTCACTTGAAAGTAGGAAGTTTGCCTTGCAATAATTTCTAAAAGTTTTAGGATTACCTAGTGCCTCCGGTTTTATTTGTAGTTCATAGGAGACAGCTTTATAGTCTGACTTGACTAGTGAAGACACTCAGGAGGGTGAAAGTTCCTCCATGGTGTTAGGACTAGGTCTAGGATGTTAGGACTTCTACTGGGTGTATAGACTAGTTTGTCCAGGGTGTTTGTGTTTACAAAGTCCAGGAATCTCTGGGCTTGTATATTAGGGGTCCTGTATGATTTCCAGTTTATAGTGAAGCAGATAATATCACTCGTATGTGTATGATGTTGGTTGAATGGGGTGTATCTCCAATACATTTAAGTATGTAAATATTGGAAGAGCGTTGCACCACAAGTATTAGTATTTCATCTGAGTATTCAAAACTTGCTAAACAACCAAAATGGAGAAAAGACAGCTTCAAAACAACAGCTTCAATAATAGGCTTTTACCATGTTGAATCCACAATATAAGAAATATAGAGCTTTGCTGTTGTAAAAGTCAATTGGCATTGTAATTCCACAGCTTTAAAACATGTGGATGTCATAAAAACAGAAAAAAACAAACATAAAATTGAAGAACCCTTCTGATGTAAACAATGGACAAGCGCTTTCACCTTTTTCAAGCCTTCTTCAGTTCCAAGTAGGTAAGCTGGGTTCAGTGTTTAAAAGTTGGTATCATCCAATGAAACAACCTACAGTTAATGATGAATGTTAACCAATCAAGTTAGTCCATTGGTACACACCTCCATAGCTTGAAGTTAAAACTCTTTATTTAAAACTCTGTTTAAAACAACATGACAGTTTGATGTTTCTAAGACAGACTCAGACATATTTTCAGAAGGAATATTAGTAAAATCTTTTCAGTAGGTTCTAGTTAAAAGAACAAGCTCTGCATAAAAGCCAAGATTTGAGAGAAAAAGGTGAAAAATAAAAGTAAAAATAAAGATGGTCATTTAGGGCACTTCTTTTTATTTCATTTCAACAATTTCTTTGGGACATCAGAGCCTAAGTCAGTATACCTAAGGTTTCTGGCAATGAAAACAGGTCATAAGTGAGCATAGCTTATTGCTTGTCTATTTTTAAGAAAAGGTTTTAAGGGAACACAGCCATTAAGGCCAGGGGGGTTATCTGCCCTCAGCCACATTATCCATTTGGCTTCCTCCCTCTCAGTCAGATTGGTCAGGTCTCCTTCTCTGGAAGTAAAATGTATCTTTGAAATGACCATGAAAACAAAGCTATGCCCTTCATGCTCACGTAAATGAAGGAAAAGAGAATTTGTTTCCTTTCTGTTACGTATATCAGATTGATGCTTGATAATTCTTTCCTTTAGCTTCATATTAGTTTTTCCAACATAAAATGCTGTGCAGGAAGTGCAGGTAGCTATGTAAACAATATTGCTGGTTAGGCCATTAGCTAATCCATGAAAAACAAATGTCTGTTTAGTAACCGGATGCTTAAATGTGTTGCTACAATTGATTACATTGCAGACCTTGCAGAAGTCACATTTCTTTGTTCCTGATGAATTATTATGTATGCAGTTATTACATATCCCATCATTTGAGCATAAAATCCTTTTGAGATTCTTTTTATTTTTGAAAAGGAAACTTGGGTTATTTCCAACAATCTCTTTTAACTTTTTATCTGAAGTTAGAATTGGCCAGAACTTTCTGATCACCTTTTATATGTTATCATGGTCCATAGTGTAAGTCAAATTGACCCTTAAGTTAGATGTTCTTTTAGGTATAGCTAGGGATGGTGTACTTTTGCCTTCTCCGACCTTAGAGGAATAAAAATGTTTTCCTTTTCCTTTACGTATGTCATTAATTCTGGTCTTGTTTATTTCAAAACTTCTCTTTCCATAGCCTCATTGGCTGAAATTATTAATAAGCCTCTCTTCTTCCTGGATAAAGGTTGCCTCTTCTGTACATAGCTTTAAAATCCTTGCAATTTGATTTTCAACAATGTTAGAGGAAATATGCCTGGGATGCATATTGGAAAAATGGAGCATGTGATTTCGCCACATATCTTTCCTATAGAGGCAAGTGTTTATTCCCTTCCCCAGGTCAAGAGATAATCTCACATCCAGAAAGTCAATCATCTCTCTAGATGTTTTTACATCAAATTTCAGGAAAGTAGTGGTCTGTGACAGGAAGTTAACAAAGCTTCTTAAATCTTCTTCTTTGCCCTTCCATACAATGAAGGTGTCATCCACAAACCGATTGTACAGAATTATCTGGTCATTCCAAATGTTATTAGCATCCTTGGACCAAGCTCTCTCCCAGTTGGCTAAAACCAAGTTTGCATAACTATTAGCACAGGGCGTGCCCATGGCAACCCCCCATCTCTGCCAATAGTAGCTGTTGTCATAGGTAAACACATTGTACTCCAACACGATTTCTAAAAGATTGCATATCAAACGTGATTCGACCTTCTCTTCAGTTAGAAATTCTCTTACTGCTTCAATGCCATAATTATTTGGTATGTAAGTGAATAAACTATTCATGTCTAGGATTACCAATAGCAGACTCTCAAGATCATCACGATGTTCTAGAGCTATATACAGATGTTGTAGAAACTCAGCATACTGTTTTACAAGCCTTGAGTTATCTCTGCTTTTGATATAAATTTAGACACCTCCACTTTGTTCCCTTCCTGTGTAGTAACAGGTTTAAATGTGTGGAAGGCATTATAGCCGTGCACTGCCAGAGTGTTCTCTGTGGTTTTAAGTCATGTCTGTAACTGATCAGACAACTACATTCTCCAGAGTGAGGAGAGCTTGCAGGGAGTAGAGTTTCTTGTTTAGATTCTTAGCAGTGAGCAGTTACACCTTTAGATTTTCCTTGTTTGATTTTGCTAAGTTGGCTGGTTTATTAGGGTGGTAATGCCTAAAAAAGGGATTATGGAGGTGGATAAGGTTTTAGCCAATATTTGAAAGTCTAGAAGGGGCAGGTGCAGACAGCACCTGGCAAAGCATCATGTGCTGTCAACCTAGGCTGACAAATATTGTATCTCCTTCGAATGATACCCAAAACAAATCCAATTGTTAAAGTCAATTATCTTCTGTACATAATGTGGTATCATCCCTGGAGAAGGTCGAATACTGTTCTATGTTAGGTCAATACCAGCCTGGGACACATAGTCCAAGAGCTCCATCATGTGCCTCTTCATATAGTCTGGGGAAGTACATCTCGGATCATTTGCTCCCACATGGTCTATGGGTGAGTCATGTTGGTACTTGTAGTTCAGTGACCTGAGTGTGTGCATGTGAACTGATGGATTCTTATCCCTGAGAGGCAACTAACCTTAACCTTGTCTTTGCTCAGTCTGGTGAGTGAGACATTGGCATGCTTTACAATGAGTCTCTTATGACCAACATGTTGGATTGTTTGATGGTCTGCTTTATGGACTTAGCCTTAGAGACATTGTGAGTTTAGAGTAAATGGTCCATGGAATGTGTTGATTTGATAGTGTATTTTTGAGATTGCTGAGGTTCTTGTAATTATTGTATCTGGAAGGTCTTTGAGGTTTTTGGAATCGGTAGGTTACTTTTAAGAGCCTCAGCATATGTAGGTATATGTGTTTTTCCTGTAGTGTGTGCATGTCAGGTATTGTGTAGTGTTCTGAGTTTCTGACAACCTGTTTAGTATTTGTAGTGGCTATGTGTGAGAGATTATATTAACAGGGTATACATATATCTCTCACATTCTGTACCAGATTGTTTAAGAATTAGGCAGCTATTAGAAAACGTGAAATTAAATGTTGGAAGTGTGATGAATTACTAGAGGCCAACTGGGTTCACAAGTTCATTGAATGTAGAAATGTTCAATACTGTTAAGACTTCAGATTTTTTGTAAGTACTTTAATGTTAAGTTGTCTATCTTGCCTTCATTCATGCTGGATGGGTTCGGAACCGATCCTCGGCTCTGACTCAGCCTTCTACTAAAGCTCGAGAGCTATTTACTGGCTTGAGGCCTCCCCATATCCCACAATGCTAGGCATCAGATACCCAGATCTCATTTGCCGCTTCAGCTACGAGGTTGCATTTTTTACTGGCTCAGGTCGTTTTAATCCTTTTTTGTCTTTTTCAGCTACATTTTAACTGTATTTTTCTTAGAGTTAGATTGTCTTTAACTTTTAGTATAGTTGTACTGTGTATCCCCTAGTTTGCCCCACTTAGGAAACTCGTTTTTCTGTTAGAGAGTTTCTCCCCATCCCCCCTTGTTCCTTCTCTATTAATGGCTAACCCCCCCCTTCTTGCACCTATAGAAGTAGTGTTTAGCCTTATAATTTTTATTGAGTTTGTTGTAGTTATTTTTATTAAGTGTGGGTGTTTGTGATAGTTTTTTCTGCTCACTACTGTTACCTTATCTAGTGCGGGCGTGTGAGTGTGTCTGTGTGTCTTGTTTAAGCACTAGTGTAACTTTTTTTTCTCTCTTTGGTATCCCCGGGCCAGTATGTCCAAAGATACTAAAGTTTCAGGCTTCAAGAAGTGTGACTCGTGCTGTCAGAAGATGTCTCTGACAGACGGTCACACTTCTTGCGTTTATTGCTTGGGTTCCCTACACCTGCAAGACTCCTGTTCAGTCTGTCATGCCTTCAGCCCAAGAGTCCTGCAGGAGCGTAGGAACAAACTTATCTTGAGAGGCCTACTCAAGCCAGAGGGATCCCTGGCGAAGCCTCAGTCGGGGAAATCCTCAAAGCCTGCCAATCCGTCGGCTCCCAGTTCAGAGCCGTCGCCGGGTGGAGCATTGGCCTCCTCTTCGGCTCCGGCTGGGGCCGACACCTCTAGACCTCTATCGGCTCCAACTTTAATGTCGGAACTGTCATTGGGCTGAAAACATTCTAGGTCCCCTTCCCTAGAATCGGTTCGTTCAGCTCCGAGGTCACCGTTGCTTCAGTCGTAACAGAGCCATAGGTCCCATTCCTAATGCGGTTATATAACTTTGCTGACCACTTTAAGGCGTCTTTCACTAATACCCCCTTTGATGGTTCAGCTCTGTTTGGACCACAGGTGAAGGATACCCTTACCAGGTGTGAGTAGGAAGGCAAGACTCTCTCTGCCGTGGGAGTCCATTTTTCTACTCCCTCTAGACCATACCCTAAAGGTCAGAAGAGTGGGAAAATGTGGTTTCAGAAACCTCAGGGAGTCGTGCCTGACACACGTGGTGAGTTTCCCTCCAGAGGCAGAGGAGGGAACAATAATAGATGCCGCCCGAGAGGCAGAGGGGGGTCCGCAAAATCAGGGTAGCAGAGAATCTTTCTCTGACAAACCCTTTCAGCACCCCCTGAGGGGCTGCCCGACTGTCCACCTTCAGAGGCAATTGGGAGAAGATTGTCACTGTACCCAGAAGCCTGGCAACTCCTCACACAAGACAAATGGGTACGGTCTATCATATCCGAGGGTTACAAAATCCCCTTTGTCCACATCCCTGTATAAACAAACAGGTCCCTTCTAGATGTTCCACCCAGTCTAAGGGAACAAGCAGTACTAGAAATTTCAAAACTGCTAGAAAAAAGGGCCATCCAGCTAGTCCCAGCAGACCAGCAAGGATCCAGGATTTACTCCAAGTTCTTTTTGGCACCAAAATAGACAGGGGACTGGAGACCCATTTTGGATCTCAGCAGGTTAAACAAATCTGTTCAAAGAATGAAGTTCTGGATGGTCACGCTTCAGTCCATTCTACCTTTTTTGGTTCAGGACAATTGGATGTGCTCCATAGACATTCAGGATGTGTGCTACCATATCAAAATGGACAGATGCTCCAGAAGGTTTCTCTGCTTCCGGCTGGGAGCCAGTCACTATCAATTCAGAGCCCTGCCCTTTGTTCTCACCACAGCCCCCAGGGTGTTCACCAAATGCATGGTAGTGGTTACGGCTCAGCTGAGATGGTGAGGATTCCAGGTGTTTCCATATCTAGACGACTGGCTCCTGACTGCTTCCACCAGGCATCAGCTACTGCGAGCCAGGGATTATACCATCCAAACTTGCTCTGAGCTAGGTATCTCTATAAACTTCGAAAAGTCTGCATTGTCGCCTTGCCAATCTATAACCATTATAGGTGCAAGATTAAATACCAAAGAGCTGTCAGCAAAACTTCCCTTAGAAAGAGTATCAGACATTCGTCAACATGTCCAGACCTTACTACAGTGCAAGAGAATTCAGGCCAGGTTTGTACTGAAAACTTTGGGTCTCATGGCAGCAGCAATCACATTACTTCCCTGGCTGCTTTCACATGCAAATTCTTCAATGGATGCTTTTTACCCAATGGTCGTTTCAACAGCTTCCGATGTCTCACAACATAATAATCACCCAATCATGCAAAGACCACCTGTCTTGGTGGATGGTCTCCTCTCTAGTACTTCAAGGCAAACCATTTGTTCTTCCTCCTCCTGTTGCCATGGTGACAACGGATGCCTCCCTGATCGGGTGGGGGGGGGGGTTTCAGGGCAGGACTGTCCAGGGCACTTGGCAACCTCTAGAGTACCACCTGCACATAAACGTCTTGGAGATGAGAGCGATGCTTTTAGCTTTTTACTCTCTACCCACTGGGACTATTACAATTCAGACAGACAATATATCTGTAGTGTGGTACATCAACAAGCAGGGCGGAACCAGGTCCTATCCCTTATGTCAAGAAGCACTCAGACTCTGGCAGTGGGTGATCTCCTCTCAAAGGTTTCTGATAGCAATGCACATCCCCAGGAAGTCCAACGTCATAGCAGACAGGATAAGCAGAGCTATTCTCATGCCTCACGAGTGGTCTCTCAATCAGTTAGTAGCGGACAAAATTTTCCGCAGATGGGGTCAACCTTGCTGCAACCTTTTTGCAACCCCTCTCAACAGCAAGTGTGATGATTTCTTCACTCTCTTCCCCCTCCCCAGCCACTCCCCCCGAGACGCTCCAGTTCATGATTGGCCCCGAGGTCTTCTGTATGCATTCCCACCATTTCCCTTAATTACCAAACTAATTCAGAAAGTGACCACATTGGGATCCAGGATGATCCTCATTGCCCCTTACTGGCCTCGACAAATTTGGTTCCCATTCCTGCATCATCACCTGCTGGAGCAGCCTTGGAATCTGGACCCAGTGCCAGACCTTTTGGTCCATCAGTCAGGCAGGCTGCACCAATCCCTTCAGTCTCTCAACTTCATGGCTTGGTTGCTCCACTTCCAACCTTAGCCAGGCTTCCACATATTTCTCAGCCAGTGCGTGAAATCATCCTTTCTTTGCACAAATCTACTACCAGGAAGACTTATGCTAGTAAGTGGAAACATTTCTCTTTATGGGCGGAGGCTAGAAATATAGACCCCTTTACAGCCCCTGTCCATCACGCTCTAGATTTTTTAGCAGAACGTTTTCGAGCAGGTTCCTCGTCTGCCACCATTAGGGTCCAATTGGCTGCTATCGCAAATTTCCATGCTGGCCTGTCAGAAACCAGCATCATAGCCCACAAACTTTGTGAAGCTTTTCTTAAAGGGACTATTTTACTTAGGCCCCCGGTTAGAGATCCTCAACCTGCGTGGGATTTAAACCTGATATTAGCTTCCTTGATTCTCCCTCCTTTTGAACCTGCAGCCTCCTGTTCCTTAGAGTTACTCTCCTGGAAGACTCTCTTTTTAGTAGACATCACCTCAGCTAGGAGAGTGTCGGAACTTCAAGCCCTCTGTATTCGTCCTCCTTATCTTGTGTTTCATAAGGATAGAGTTTCACTAAGGGCTAATTCTTCCTTTCTGCCCAAAATACCTTCCAAGACAAACCTGAATCAGGCTATTGATCCCCATCTTTTTTCCTAACTATTCGAACAGAGCTGAACAAAAGTTACACCAATTGGACGTTCACAGGCAATTACGTTTTTATTTGGATAGGACTAAACAAACAAGAAAATCGGACCAACTCTTCCTGTCCTATGCTGAGGGCAAACAGGGCCTGCCAGTTTCTAAAGTAATCTTATCCAGGTGGTTGGCCTCTATTATTACTTTGATTTATCAACTGAGACATAAAGAACTCCCTACAAAACCAAAAGCTCATTCCACCAGAGTGTTAGCTACGTCGGTAGCATTTCAAGCAAGACTACCAATGGAATCTATTTGTGCTGCAGCCACATGGGCCACTCCTCATACTTTCATTTCACATTATAAGTTGGATATGGCCTCCAGTAGTCAAGCTGATTTTGATTCCACTGTGCTCAAGAGTCTGTTCCGATGAGCCACCCAGGGCTAAGGTGCTAGGGATGCTGTCCCATCCAGCAAGAATGAAGGCGAGATAGACAACTTAACATTAAGAAGTTATGTACCTAGTATAATGTTCCATATTAGTTGTCTTCTTCTCGCCTTCTTTCTTGCGTCCCACCCTCCATCCCCCTAGCCTGGACAGACCGAGAAGAATCCCCTTTGAGGCCTTCTTCCTCTGCCTGAGTCTTATCTAGTTTACATCCTCCTCTGTTTTTAGTACTGTAGGTAAACCTTGTAGTTTGGACAGGTGTCCTTAAAAATTATTTTCTATGGTGTTAGCTCTGCCAAATGAGATCTGGGTATTTGATGCCTAGCATTGTGGGATATGGGGAGGCCTCGAGCCAGTAAATAGCTCTCGAGCTTTAGTAGAAGGCTGAGTCAGAGCCAAGGATCGGCTCTGAACCCATCCAACAAGAAAGAAGGTGAGAAGAAGACAACTAACATGGAACGTTATGGTAGGTACATAACTTCTTATTGTCTGATAACTGTCATATTTCTAACTCACTAATCCTATTCAATGTTCCTACACCTAATGTAATACCTAAATCTCAGATTCAGTTACTCTGGTCAATTCTTGCAATTGCCAGAAAACTTAATACTTTGACCTGTAAAAGTAAACAAGATTTGATGTTTAAAGATTTCATTAATTTAGCTAAAGTTGTTTGTAAAAAAAAACTGCAAACCATTTGTTATATAACTCATAACATTACTCATAAAAAAATAGCACGGCAAAAATTGGAAAACCTTCTGAACAAATACTAATAACTTCTCATGGATAAAATGATTGTT
Source organism: Protopterus annectens (assembly GCF_019279795.1). Lineage (NCBI taxonomy): Eukaryota > Metazoa > Chordata > Ceratodontiformes > Protopteridae > Protopterus > Protopterus annectens. The sequence continues at coordinate 669,282,484 of NC_056741.1, read as the reverse complement.
TATCATGGATAAGTGTAAATATTGTAAATAGTTTTGTTACTGTTTTATTGTATTTGTTATATGTATATTTGCGTATGTTTATAATGAAAACAAAATAAAAATGTTTTTGAAAAAAAAAAAGAAAACATGAGATAATTGCTACATTGTCTCAAGACTCCCATTTATACCAGGCTGGCTACAGAGATAGTGTGAAAGTGCTGAACCAGCTGCTTCAGGTAAAAATATAGTGGATTTCAGGGAGTGTGACACCAAAGGATTTGTGCTCCTCTTTAACATAATTTTATGTCAGAGGCTAAGTTATCATCCTTTGAACGAGTGACCCTCACGCAGTTTGCTTTACCAATATGTGAAATTTTCATCAGGGATGGATTGTAGACTGCCCTGTAGGCCAGACACAAATCAGCACTTATTAGTCTGTAGGGGAAAGTATACAGTGATATGAGTTCAATATTTCCATGTAGGACTTGTCTAATACACCGTGTATCTTCTTTGTGCAAAATCTCTGGTGTTGCTCCAAGCGTTGCACATGTGTGATGAGTTACATGTAAAAAGGTGCATCATTCCCAAATATTATTGTGATGCAGGCTTAGTACAATGGAATTATAATGTCCTTTGACCTAGAAGCCATGCCCATACTTATGAGTTATGCCACATAGAAGGGATTGGTCACCACTGTGGACACATGGTGGTCGAACTTACAGTTACTATCTGCCTGATTACCCAGATCATGTACCACTGGATGTACTCATTGTGATGTGCTGTCTATATTTTAATTAGGTTGGGCATTTACTTTGCAAAATAAATTAATTATGCATTTTTAGACATTTAGAGTGTCTCCATGGCTCTGGCACCATTCATTTGTTTGTGTTAATACTTGCTACAGTATATCAATACCATTACTGGATTAAGGATAGAAAAAAAGCAGCACAAAAGGCTGGAAACCAGGAATAACACCAAGCAATTTATTAAAACACTGGTAAGCGGTTTCATCTGGTTACCATCACCAGACTTCTTCAGACCAGGTCTGAAGAAGTCTGGTGATGGTCACCAGATGAAAGCACTTACCAGTGTTTTAATACATTGCTTGGTATTATTCCTGGTTTCCAGCCTTTTGTGCTTCTTTTTGGACTTTTTGATTGGTTTAACTACTTGGTTTTTCATGGATTAAGGATTGTCCACAATTTGCATTCATCCTGAAAGATGGTTGCACAAATCTGTTTAAGTTTGACTTGGCATCTGTGAATTAAATACCAAACAGGAAAGTACCTAGTACAGAATCCTATGGTAATGTACTCATTACTGGCCTCTTGCTAGAGGTTAATTCAAACACAGTGTGTGTGGTGATGATCCATTGGGCTATCCACTTGATGATGTAGTGGTTTATGACCAGTTGAGACAGGTTCTCTGTTATGCCTGAGTATGGAATTGTGTCCAATGCCTTGGCCAGGTCAAGTTATGCAGGATGCACATTCTTTCCCTCATCCATGGCCTTGGTGACCTTCTCAAAGAAGTCTACCAGATTTAACAGACATGACCTAGTCTTAAAAAGTCAATAATGGGTTTGTCACACAGTCGGGAGATTACTGATTTTCTTGTTGATAAGGTCCATGATGATTCTTTCCAATAGCTTACAGATGAGGCTAATCAGGCTTATAGGTCTATAATTCCCTTTGTCAGATGATGCCCCCCCTTTGTTCAGACAAAAGACTGTTGCTGTCCACCATTCTGCCAGAAAATAGCCTGTCTGGAGGCTGTGGTTAAGTAGGGATCAAACTGTCTGCTAGCTCAGACTTAAATTTATTGATAAGGTAACTTGGGATGTTGTCAGGGCTCATTGATGCCATGTTTTAGGCTTAGAGAAAGCACAGATGAGCCACTTTCTTGAGTATATAAGCTGAGTAATGTTTGCATGTTTACCTTGAGTAACGAGCACTGGGGACAAGGTGATGAAGTTTTGTCCAAAACTGTCAGTTAGCAGGTTGCCTACTGACTCCAGTTAAGTATTGGTGATACCAGCCACAACCATCTGTGCACATTGCTGTGTATTCCACATAAGAATTTTTTCTTGCTTAAAAAAAGATTTGTGAGAATACCTCAAAATACAGCCTAGGGTATGCAGCATATGAGAAACAGTGGAACTGTCAACATATTCATACAACTCTACCTCTTTCACATCATTACATCACTTGCACATCATATGCCTATATGTTTATTATTGGAAAGGTGTGTGTGAGGGCTGTGGTACCATATATGGGCACATTACATATCAAGTGGGTGTGGGTCATGCAGAAACAGCATGTGTGAGGACTACAGAATAGATATGTGGCTGAGCCAAGTATGGAAACAGGGTGCATAAGAAAAGCTGGTGGTGGGATGCAGAAGTCCAGGAAGTCATCAAAAAAGAAGGAGTGCAGGAAAAAAGTGGGAGATAGAAAAGGCTGACCGGGCTAGGAAGGAATACTGGTTAGTGAAAAAAGAAGCTAAGAAAGGAGTTGCAATAGCAAAGAATAGGGCAATGAAGGTACTCTACCATCTTCTGGAAAGTGACTCAGTAGGTGGTACAAAGAAACTATATCAGCTTGCAAGGCAAAGACAGAAAGATAATGAAGATAGTCAGACACCCTTCATAAGGGATGCTTGCAACAACCTGCTCACCAGCCCACAGGACATCAAGGCAGATTCAAGGAGTGTTTCTAGCAGCATCTGAATGAAGAAAACCCCACATAAGCTGTACTTCCTCAAAAACAGCCCACAATGAGAAAAGAAGAGGAGCTCACCCTAGAAGAAGTAAGAATAGGACTAAGGAAAATGAAGTCAGGTTAAGCAGCAGACTCAGATGATGTTACAACAGATATGATAAAGATGCTGGGTGAGATGGGGAGAAATGGCTCCTGAGGGTTCTAATTGCAACATGGAGAGAAAGGAGTATCCCAGATGACTGGAGAATAAGCATACTTGTGCCAGTGTACAAAAGCAAAAGGGACATCCACAACTGTGGGCAGTACAGAGGCATCAAACTCCTATCACATTGCTTGAAAGTTTGGGAGAAGTTGCTTGATAAATGGATACACAGAGTAGTAGAATGTAAGATGGGAGATGAGATGTTTGGATTCAGATCAGGATGCAGCACAATTGACCCAATGTTTGCAGTGAGACAGATAGTGGAGAAAAAGCTAGAGATGAGGAAAGAGTCCAACTGGGCATTTCTAGACTTAGAGAAAGCATATGGCAAGGTCCCAAGAAAGCTCATCTGGGCAGTAATGGAGTGATTCAAAGTCCAGGAAACATTGGTTTTATTAGTGCAGGCTATGTACAAGAATCCAATAACTCAAGTACAAACAGTGTTTAGTCTCACAGAGTCCCCAGTGGGCAGTGGGTATACATGAGAGTTCAGCTCTGAGTTCACTGCTGTTCATGCTGGCGATGGACTACATTAGCAAAGCCAGAGGGGACAGATCAACAAAGTTGCTGTATGCAGATGATGTGGCATTACAGGCAGACTGTGAGCAAGAACTTCAGCAAAGGATAGGGGAATGCAATGCAAAACTGAAAGCACATGGGATGAAACTAAGCACAGATAAAACAGTGGTAACTGTACTAAGTTTGGGAAATCGGAAGAATCTGAGAATTGAGATAGAAAAGAAGATAGTGGCACAGGTAAAGAGCTTCAAGTATTTGGAAGGAGTGGTTGAGGAGAAGGAAAGTCTGAATGAAGAGGTCAAAGCTAGAATCATAGGGGCTGCAGCCAACTGGCATGGAGTCTCAGGTGTAGTATATGACAGAAGAATGCCAAAGAAGCTAAAGAGTAAGGTGTACAAGACAGTGGTGTGACCAGTACTACTGTATGGTACAGAAACCTTGGCAGTAAAGGCAAAGCAGATGAAGAAGCTAGAGGTGATGAAAATGAAGTGCCTGAAAAGGGTGGTATGATGTACAGTGTGGGACAGCTGACAAAATGAGGACACAAGAGTAGAAGTTAACCTAGCTCCAATGCAGAAAAGCTCAAATAGAACAGATTACAGTGGTTTGGACACATGTGCTTAAAAGCAGAAGACAATCTGATGAAGAAGATTTGGGACAGACAGGAACAAGGTAAGAGGAAATGAGGATGTCCAGCAAAGAGGTCGATGGATTGTAAAAAAGATCAGTGACAGTCAAGCAAGAGTGTTGAAGAAGGCAATAGTGTGGCATTGAATCAAGAGAGATGGTGACAGGTAACATGATACCCTAACCAATGTAGAAAAATGGGAAAAAGGGGGCTGATGATGATGATGATGGTGGTGGTGGTGGTGGTGGTGTTGGTGGTGGTAGCTCATGCAGAACAATTAATGACACAGATGCTAACAGCCACACAATGATACTGGGGCAACACCTGAATAATCCTCATGAACAGGAACATAATTGGACATACAGTGAATTCACCACAGTTGCAAGAGAATCTAAACTGGTTATATGTTTGTATATATATATATATATATATATATATACATACCAGCATTACAATATGTGGATTAAACAAGGCATATGTGCTCATGTAATTAGTATGATGTAATATTGCTATATGTCACATAGCATTTCCTGGTGGTTGGCATGCACATACACATATACACCATACTGCAAGTGTCATTGTGATGGTTGAATGAGAAATGTGTAGAATGTTAATATACTCCACTACAAGAACACATGCCTTATTAAGGTAACAATATACACGACATTATCTCATGCCAACAGTCCTCAGAATGTATATTACTGCAGCTGTTATGATAGGAATGTATAATTAAATGGCAACAGTGGCCATCAATACAGTATGTCAAATCTCAGATTGAAATACACTGTTGTAGAGCTACTGTACATCCACACCACAACACAGTACATGGGGATGAAAGCAACATTGACATGCTCAATCTTCATAAGGTCATAGGACATTACCAGGCTAATGGCCCACATCACATAACATCATAGCCATTACTATAGCCTTTAAAACAAAATCAATATATCTATATGATGTAAGATAGTAGGAGTACATGCATATGTGTGAGATTGTATTAGATACTGTGACATGTACACAATCCATGACAGAATTAGCAATCACACATCTAATGGTCTGCAGATGACTTGAAGAGGGTCATTGAAGGGCTGTGCTTCATGATGTGTGTGCACATCTTAGAGATAATGACATCTTCCAGTATTTTGTAGAAAGGATGTTATGTTGGCAGAGGGCAAAAGGGGATATTGGATTCATGGGGCTATGTTAAAGGTTCTGTTAAGTGACATTCAAATGAAAAGAGATTCAAAAGACGGTATATGGACAATAATATACCACCAATCACACGCACACGCAAAGCAGTTGAATTAGGTCAAATTTTAACATTAGGCCTATGTAAATATACAAATTTGATTCCATTCAATACAAGAGTAACTCTACCACAGATGTCTGACTTTACATTGTCACAGTGCATTTTATAGAGGATGACAGCATCACTGTATACTGAGAAGATGCTAGTCGGAATGTCTCATATGATGTTCTAAAATGGTCTTCAGAATGGGAGCTAACTGAACACATGCACATACAAGTTGACTGCAGTGAGATTAGAACTCTTACCTATCAAATTACACAAACTAGAGAATACAGTACTTAACATTAACACCACAACACGAGTTTGTTTTTCATATTGTCAGATAATATCATCATTACCTGATAAGAAGATAGTGTCTCACATGATGCTTTAGAATGAGAGCTGACTGAACACACACACACACACACACACACACACACACACACACACACACACACACACACACACACACACACACACACACAAGTTGACTACAATGAGATTAGACCCACTAACTACCTAGTTACCTAAACTAAACAACACAGTACTTAGTGCTGGTGCCACAGCACAAGTCTGACTTTTGCATTGTCAGAGAACATTTTAGAATGCATAATCATCATCTTCTGGTGATAAGATGTTGGTAGGAGTGTCTCACATGCTGCTCTAAAATGGTCTCCACAATAAGATCTAACTGAGCACACACAGTTTGAGAAACTTTTTTGCGTGAATGATGGCAGTGTTAGCACATGCAAGATTCCCATTTTATGAATACAATTTGAACTTGAAAATTTGTTAGGAATATATGTTATGTGAGAAATAGCTGACAGAAACTATACTGTTCATACTTTATTATATTTTATATTGGAACTGTTTTGTCATAACTTTTATGACATGAAGGACTGTTGCCATTGCCTTCCCTGTTTGTGTGGAGTTAAGCAGCAAGCAAATGCAGCTCTTTGCTTAAATTGGATACTTTTTTACAGGTGGTCTTAGGATGGCATCCCTTAAGCAAATGTGATTATTACTGCAAATGTTACAAACAATAAGTGAGTACAATAAAGTATGTGTCTTACACAAGTTTATCATTAGTTCCTACCTCTATACAGTGATACAACTATTAACTGCTTTTCAAGCCTCACTGCAAATCACAATTTAATTGCATGTACAGCTTTCTAGAAATGACAAGAGGTGGTGCATGTTTTGAAAAGATAATGGGGGGAATGTAATAAAGCCTACATTGATTATTTTCCCATGCAGGCATTGCAGCGTGCTGCTAACACTGAGAACATTTTTAGATTCAGTAAGTGCTGCTGAGTGGCGTGCACGAGCGTGCCAACATGGAAACTTCCATGACATGCAAATCACCTCATAAGCAGGTAAATTTTATGCAAATGAGGAAGGTAGAGTGATCCAGCAAGAAGATAGGCAACTCCACAGACCCCATGTTAGTGTCCGTAGTATATACAGAAAAAATTCCATGTACAGGAATATAGGCAGATAAAAGGGGCTATAAAAATGTAGACAGATGAACAGAAATGACATAACACATACAGATATGAGCAAAACTATCCTCTGTGTGTCTGAAAAATTAAAGGAAATAAGTTAAATTAAATTTATTTTTTTTTAATTATCTGAGCATGTTTGTGTGATGTGCCACAGTGTGCAAACATGCTTTATAAAAAAAAAAAAAAGAGAAATTGGAAAAAAAAGCAAAATTAATGTTATGTGACAGAAATCTATTACAGAACCCTGCTTGGAGTATCTGCAATGGTGAATTGGTGCTGTTGCTAACATGGTAGGGCTTTGAAGCTTGTAGTTTCCAGACCGTGAGCACAGATCCCTATGCAAATGAAGTGGAGTTACTGAAGAGCACAAAGGGGTAATCATGTCTGCATATCCCCTTTGTGTAGGCAAAGAACTATGTTCGTGTTTACAGAGGAGGTAGCTAACATTGAGGGGGGTGTGTCCAATGACTTCAAAGCTTATTTCAGCTTAGCTACACCTGTTTGCGTGGCATGCTGCTGTGCTGAGTGTGTCCTTCAAGGAGAGTGTGTCCACTCACTTTTAAGCTTTGTGTAGCTAAGGGGAGTGTGTATCAACATGTTTATGCAGTGCACCGCCATGCTGAGTGTGGAAGTCTGGGGGGGATGTATATACTGAGTGCTAAGCTTTGTTACCTACAGAGCCCGTATTTGAGTGGAGCACCACAATGCTGAATGTATATAAAAGCCAGCACCATATTAATTAGTTTTGACCTATGTTTAACTTAAACTAGGGCCATTAAATTATGCTAATGATATAATAGGCAGGTGAAATGCATCATAGGTAGCTAATCACACAATCAGCACCTTCAGGAGAGCACTATAAAGTATGTATACACCCTACAATTTGATTTTTCCCCCATTCTCTGCACCATTGGAGTACAAACTTATGGATTTTAACTGGCAGAATGCTAAGACATGTTGCAGGTCTGCTACATCTGTGTGTGCTAGATGCTGAAGTCAATTCTGCTGTTGCTGCTGCTGACCATAGGCCTAGACAGAGAAGGAGAAGAGTGGTCAGGCCCAGGGTAACCTTCTGGGACCAACATGAGCTGGAGATTGTAGAGCACTACAGGGTGGACAGGGACATACTACAAGAACTCACTGAGCTCTGCTGCCCTCAACTCAAACCCAGAGCCAACAGTGGAAACAATGGTATGTGTAGCCCTTAGGATACTAGCTACAGGTACTTTCCAAAGTCCAAATGGGGACATGATGGAGGTCTCACAGGCATCTGCTTCTAGGGTACTCCACCAGTTCCTGGATGCCATGCTACCATATGCCAGTGAGCACATATCTTTTTCCCCTCAATCCTGAGGCAAGGGCCAGCAATATGCAACACTTCTACCATGCAGCACACTACCCTGAGGTACTGGGTGCAATAGAGTTCACTCATGTACGCATCAAGTCACTACCTGTTGAGGAGAGTAGACTCTACATCAACCACAAAGGGTACCACTCCATCAAATGCCAAGTCATGTGCAATGCCCAGGGCATTATCATGAATGTGTGTGCTGGCAGCCCTGGCAGTTATCACGACCACCATATCTGGCATGCATCACAGCTCTACCAGATGTTTGCTAGGGTGGCATCTCTCACAGCCATTTACCAGGGAATGCTGGCTACACACTGGAAATGTGAATGATGACACCTATTAGACATTAGCACATGCCCACTGAAGAGCACCACAATGAGGCACACTTACAAACTAGGAATGCCATAGAGCATTTGTTTGGGCTTCTGAAGTCACAGTTTTGGTGCCTTGATATATCTGGTGGAGCCTTGCAATATTCTCCAGCAACATGTGCACATATGTTCATAGTATGTGCTATGCTACACAATATAATCCTGCAGAAACAGCTGCAACAGAATCAGCAAAGGGAAAGGATACACATCCCCAACAGTGCCTACATCACCATAGCCACAGTCACAGGAGGACCTGGAGGAGGAACCTCTGATGATGTTTCTGTAGGCAGACATATGCGTGCACAGTACAGCCTGGCTTTGGCTAAGAGACAATGCATAGCACATTCACTGACAACATTGGGCCCTAGGGATTGATACCTTACTCCTACTCACAAACATATAGGAAAATTGTTGATACCAGACAACCCACACATCCTGTACCTATCTGTGTATTGGCTGTGTACTGCATGCATCACACAGAGTCCTCCATGAACTACAGTCCTGTCAACTGCTGCATTCACAAGGTAAGTCTCTAACCTACACACTACTTGTAAGGATTGCTATAATATGGTATCATATGTATGGATATGCTGCATTTATGCAAGGAAATATAGTGGGCTATGTGGACAGATGTAACATCCACATGGGACTACAGATACCTAGTCCAATAGTATGTGTTCTCTAATAATCACTAGGCCTCATGGTGTGAATATTCACTACATCAGTCAAGAGAGATGTTAAACAGTGGGTCACATGATATTTGGACTACTGTCTATCCCAGCAGATCATGTACTGTTGTTCCCCCACCCCCAACACAGCAGTGTCCCCATATAACTGCTTTACCAGTAAGTCAGCAATGGTATATCAGCAGACCAGGCATTCTCAGGGCTGTAACACAGAACTCGATCACACATTGTATGTCACATGTAATGCAGGAATAACAACATACATATTTATGCTGTTGATTGTGTGATGAATGACTTCACTCTGTCTGGCA